>NW_025533694.1:55000-355000 GCF_020615455.1 Coregonus clupeaformis
GGCAGACAGGCAGGCACACAGGCAGACCGACAGACAGACAGATAAACAGGCAGGCAGAAAGGCAGACAGGCAGGCAGACAGGCAGACAGGCAGACATATCCCCATAGTACACACAGTCCACAACTGTTCTGCTGTTGATCTTGTTCAAGACAAAAAGAAACAAATTGTTCCGAACACAGAGAGCAGAGAAAATAACAGATAAATAGCAAAGGATTTCAGATTTTTAGGGCACAGTCGTTGTACAGGCATTTTAAAATCACAGCAGTCCCTCTCCTGGTGATAGTATTGTTTCATCTTCCTCTGTAAGGATATATTTCTTACATTCATTGTTTTAGAACAAGATCTACATTTATGCCTGAAAATAATAAAAATGTTTACTTTGCAGTGTAACTACCTCAGGTGTGTGAGACAGTTCAGTTCCACAGGCCTCCCTCCCTCCCTCCCTCCCTCCCTCCCTCCCTCCCTCCCTCCCTCCCTCCCTCCCTCCCTCCCTCCCTGCCTGCCTGCCTCCCTCCCTGCCTGCCTCCCTGCCTGCCTGCCTGCCTGCCTGCCTGCCTGCCTGCCTGCCTGCCTGCCTGCCTGCCTGCCTCCCTCCCTCCCTGCCTCCCTCCCTCCCTCCCTCCCTCCCTCCCTCCCTCCCTCCCTCACTGTTACACCCCAGCTGTGATAAAGATGGAACATGCTCTGGGAGCGCGTCATGCTACACTTCTCGTTCTGCTGCACTGCTATTCTGACACTGATCGCCATCAAACTGTCAACGTCGGAGGGAGACGGAAAGGACGTGGATGTGTGTGTGTGTGTGTGTGTGTGTGTGTGCGAGGGTCTGTATAGTGGTCTACCTTATTTTTCCCCATTAATAATTTTCACTCCACCAAAATGAGCAATGAACTGAAGCTGGATTTCCTATTAATTTCCCCTCTGTGTTTTTTCTCTGAGAGGAAATTGAGATAGATGATGTTTCACCTTTACTCTGGTTGGCCTGTCATGACCAGTCTGAGAGGAGAGTGGCGTTAGGCGTTTCCTGGTTTTCGGTCACAGCCCTGAGTGTGTGTGAGGATTAGACAGGCTCTTTATTCAAGTCACTGAGAGGGATCAGGCTGAAAGACACATGGGCACAGCAACTCACTCACTGGAAGACCTTCACGTTTAACGTTCTCCTGTTGGTAAACCAGTAATGGTAATCAAATCCAGGTGTTTCTCTACCCCTTTACTTCTTCTACCATTTGACCTCAGCAGAAATAGTTTGTTGGCAATTTGCCATGCAGTCCTTTACTGTTAGAAGCCACTCCTGTGACACTGTGGGGTAGTTCTGCATATTTGCCAGAACACTTTTTGTTATCATTCATGAGCACATTTGCTAAGCTGTAAAAAGTCCAGTGTTGCAACTCGTGATAACATCAACGTGAGTCAGAAACCAAACACACACTCACACACACACATATTTTAATTCCCCCTGTCTCTGTCACTCTGTATCTTTGAACTATGTGTGTTGTGCAGAGCTTTAAAGCCTGTAGTCTTGTTGAGTCCCTCAGCTCAACGTGTGCAGGGCCCCACAGCCCAGAAGCAGCAAGCGTTGGGCGGCTATAGTCACTATTTTAGCAAACCAAACATTATTAATGCTACCAATTGACTGGATTACTGAGCGCATTCATCAAAGATAGCCTCTCCGGCTCTCCGCTCCTCTCCGCAGCCCGACAGGCACACACACGCTTGCCAAGATAGCAGCAAGTGTAGCAATTGATTTCAGACCGGCAGAAGGCAGAGTCAGAGTATTAAAAAAAGAAAACAGACTACTTTTAAATGGAGTGTGTTTTTATTTCTCATGAGTTCAACCAAACAAAAGGAAATTAAATGTTGCTTAAAATTAATGTACTGATGGTGATGCATTCATTTTATCCTCAACTGGACAAAGCTGAGCTTTTATAGGAAAAACAGATTTAAAAAACAAGCTTTGGTACAGAAGAGTATCAAAACTCTGAAATTATATGGCCTATCCCCCATCTAGTACAGTGAGGGAAAAAGTATTTGATCCCCTGCTGATTTTGTACGTTTGCCCACTGACAAAGAAATGATCAGTCTATAACTTTAATGGTAGGTTTATTTGAACAGTGAGAGACAGAATAACAACAAAAACATCCAGAAAAACGCATGTAAAAAATGTTATAAATTGATTTGCACTTTAATGAGGGAAATAAGTATTTGACCCCCTCTCAATCAGAAAGATTTCTGGCTCCCAGGTGTCTTTTATACAGGTAACGAGCTGAGATTAGGAGCACACTCTTAAAGGGAGTGCTTCTAATCTCAGCTTGTTACCTGTATAAAAGACACCTGTCCACAGAAGCAATCTATCAATCAGATTCCAAACTCTCCACAATGGCCAAGACCAAAGAGCTCTCCAAGGATGTCAGGGACAAGATTGTAGACCTACACAAGGCTGGAATGGGCTACAAGACCATCGCCAAGCAGCTTGGTGAGAAGGTGACAACAGTTGGTGCGATTATTCGCAAATGGAAGAAACACAAAAGTCTGTCTATCTCCCTCGGCCTGGGGCTCCATGCAAGATCTCACCTCGTGGAGTTGCAAGGATCATGAGAACGGTGAGGAATCAGCCCAGAACTACACGGTAGGATCTTGTCAATGATCTCAAGGCAGCTGGGACCATAGTCACCAAGAAAACAATTGGTAACACACTATGCCGTGAAGGACTGAAATCCTGCAGCGCCCGCAAGGTCCCCCTGCTCAAGAAAGCACATATACAGGCCCGTCTGAAGTTTGCCAATGAACATCTGAATGATTCAGAGGAGAACTGGGTGAAAGTGTTATGGTCAGATGAGACCAAAATCGAGCTCTTTGGCATCAACTCAACTCGCCGTGTTTGGAGGAGGAGGAATGCTGCCTATGACCCCAAGAACACCATCTACACCGTCAAACATGGAGGTGGAAACATTATGCTTTGGGGGTGTTTTTCTGCTAAGGGGACAGGACAACTTCACCGCATCAACGGGACGATGGACGGGGCCATGTACCGTCAAATCTTGGGTGAGAACCTCCTTCCCTCAGCCAGGGCATTGAAAATGGGTTGTGGATGGGTATTCCAGCATGACAATGACCCAAAACACACGGCCAAGCCAGTCTCCAGACCTTAATCCCATAGAAAATCTGTGGAGGGAGCTGAAGGTTCATGTTGCCAAACGTCAGCCTCAAAACCTTAATGACTTGGAGAAGATCTGCAAAGAGGAGTGGGACAAAATCCCTCCTGAGATGTGTGCAAAGCTGGTGGCCAACTACAAGAAACGTGTGACCTCTGTGATTGCCAACAAGGGTTTTGCCACCAAGTACTAAGTCATGTTTTGCAGAGGGGTCAAATACTTATTTCTCTCATTAAAATGTAAATCTATTTATAACATTTTTGACATGCGTTTTTCAGGATTTTTGCTGTTGTTATTCTGTCTCTCACTGTTCAAATAAGACTGAAGAAAATAGACTGATCATGTCTTTGTCAGTGGGCAAACGTACAAAATCAGCAGGGGATCAAATACTTTTTTCCCTCACTGTATACTACTTTTGATCAGAGCCCTATGGAAATAGAGTGTTGGTATAGGGATTAGTGTGCTATTTCAGACTCACTTATTGAGGGTGATTGAGGCTAAGTCCATTCTAAGCCTTCAGTGAGAATCAGGTCTAGACTTATTTCGTATTACAATGCTAATGCACTTATTCTTATAGCAACTTTTTGGTTGTGTCAGTTTAACATTCTGGTCACCCTAAACTTGCAGGATAAGCACTATCTATCTTCTCCCTGTACGCAGCCTGTGCCTTTGTCATAATTGTATTTGGCTGCAGGCACACTCAGCGGGGTCTCAGAAAAATCGGCAACATCCAGTTTTCAGGGCAACAGTATCTTCAACCTAGCTTCCTTTTTCCCCTGAAAACCGGATGTGGGGACCACGCTCAGGTGTTTATTTTACGCATGCTACGTTAGATTAGGCTGCAGGAGATGGCTGGCTTTGACAGAGCCCGTTGATTGTAAACTGAACAAAAATATAAACGCAACATGTGTTGGTCCATGTTTCATGAGCTGAAATAAAAGAAATTGTGTGCACAAATGTGTTTATATACCCGTTAATGAGCATTTCTCCTTTGCCAAGATAATGCATCCACCTGACAGGTGTGGCATATCAAGAAGCTGTTTAAACTGCTTGATCATTACACAGGTGGACCTTGTGCTGGGGACAAAAAAAGGCCACAATAAAATGTGCAGTTTTGTCACACAACACAATGCCACAGATGTCTTAAGTTTAGAGGGAGCGTGCAATTGGCATGCTGACTGCAGGAATGCCCACCAGAGTTGTTGCCAGAGAATTGAATGTTCATTTCTCTACCATAAGCCATCTTCAGCGTCGTTTTAGAGATAGTATGTCCAACCAGCCTGACAACCGCAGACCACAAATATGGCGTCGAGTGCCCCATGGTGGCGGTGGGGTTATGGTATGGGCAGACATAAGCTACGGACAACAAACAAAATTACATATATTCTATGGCAATTTGAATGCACAGAGATACCGGGATGAGATCCCATTGTTGTGCCATTCATCCTCCGCCATCACCTCATGTTTCAGCATGATAATGCACGGCCCCATGTCGCAAGGATCTATACACAATTCCTGGAAGCTGAAAATGTCCCAGTTCTTCCATGGCCTGTATACTCACCAGACATTGACCATGTTTGGGATGCTCTGGATCGACATGTTCGACAGTTTGTTCTAGTTCCCGCCAATATCCAGCAACTTCTAACAGCGATTGAAGAGGAGGGGGACAACATTCCACAGGCCACAATCAACAGCGTGATCAACTCTATGAAGAAGATGTGTCGCACTGCATGAGGCAAATGGTGGTCTGATCTACCTTTTTTTTAAGGTATCTGTGACCAACAATCTGTATTCCCAATCATGTGAAATCCATAGATTAGGGTCTAATGAATTTATTTCAATTGACTAATTTCCTTATATGAACTGCAACTCTGTCAAATCTTTGAAATTGTTGCATGTTGCATTTATATTTTTTGTTCAGTATACAGTATATTGACATTCCAAAGTAGTATCAGTTTGGCCCAAGGTTAAGACTGACTTACTCTACAGGAGTTGATGCTGATGCATCTCTTCTAAAGGAACAGAAAAGGTGCAGACCAGAGGAGGCAGGTGGGAGGAGCTATAGGAGGACAGGCTCATTGTAATGGCTGGAATGGAATTATTGGAACAGAGTCAAAAGTGGTTTCCACGTTTGATGTGTTTGATACCATTCCATTTAATCCATTCCAGCCATTACAATGAACCTTTCTACCTATAGCTCCTCCTAACAGCCTCCAGACTCCTCTGGTGCAGACTCATTGTGATGCAGGAATTATATTACCAATATTTGGTTTGAGGCAACTCAATGACAATATTGATCAGCTTTTGGAGAACTCAGTGGTTTCCTATCAAAGCTGATTGATCAGCTAAGAAATATGAATTTCACTATCATTCATCTCTATTTGGTTTTCATATTGCAGCAAGAGAATTATGATTTCTCCTTTGTCCACATGTCTGTCAGTATGCTGCCTTATGATGTGGCCAAACATACTTACTGAGATTTAAATTAGGCTATACACTCCCTTCTTGGCACAGAAAGATGTGGATGGTGTGATAACATTGATCGTGGCGCTGGTATCCTTGTCAGATTAATAATTCAGGGATGCTGAAGACCCCATTGATCATTAATTAGGGGTGTTAATAGTGATGGGTTTTGATGGATGTATGGGCTGAGGAAGACACAGTAGTCTGATCACAGAACACATGTCACCAGCTGAGAGGGACAGGGCATTCTCCAGTGCCCACACTGATCCATTCATCAAGTGTCTCAGAGCAGGAGTGTTTATCTGTAATCTTATTTATTGTGATCTAGCCTAAACTGATCTTGAATAAGCACTCTTAGATGCTTGGTACATACAGCCCCTTGGCTTCAGAGTTACCATGGGTAGGTCTACAATATCATGGTGCCAACAGCAGCAGGATACAGCCTTCAGTTGTGGCCACTCAAACCAAGGTACATGTTTTTTGTGACAAACTATTGCTTGAGATTTTGGTTTGTGATCTGTTCTGGGACAGAGCTCAAGAAGATCTGTTTGGCTAGGTTGGGCCACACGGCTCTGTAAACTCTCTGTGATTGGTCGGAGTAGTCATGTTGGGGTGAGTGCAGCACTGTGGTTAGTTTGTGTCTGTTAATGTGATTTCCCCAGATTTATGAAGTGTTGATGTAATTCTCTCCTGACTGATTGCTGTGCTGAACCGGTCTTTATAGCGTATGGAGGGGATATCCTTCTTGGTTCAACACACACACACACACACACACACACCCTCTACGCTCGTGTCCCTGTCTCCAACAGTGTCTCAAAGCCCATGACCCTTTGTGACCTCTGACTTGAGTGTTTTGGGGATCAATATTATGGTGATTTTGCTCCTATTTCTTCTACATCAGGTATTGTGAAAGCTGGCATTGCAAACGCCATGCTCTACCAACTGAGCTACATCCCTGCCGGCCATTCCCTCCCCTACCCTGGACGACACAGGGCCAATTATACGCCACCCCATGGGTCTCCCAGTCGCGGCCGGCTACGACAGAGCCTGGATTCGAACCAGGATCTCTAGTGGCACAGCTAGCACTGCGATGCAGTGCCTTAGACCAATGCGCCACTCGGGAGACTAGCTTCCGCATTGTCATATTCACACTACACACACACCTGTACCTATCCATACATTCATTCTCCCTTGTAATCGTATTATACCATTCATATTCAACTTCATAGAGTTAACCTTTCACCCACCTATACCATACCTATACCACTTCATTCAATTCATCAGTATGTATGGTTCTCATACATTGACCTTCAGTTCAATCTGCTTTATACATTGCTCACATTTTTCATGTCAATGCATACTTATCGTAACCTATAGTACAAAGGAGTTACACATTACACATATTCATATTCATCCACCTACTCCCTCCGTCATGTCTTCGCATGAATCTGTCCAGTCTGATTCATCTTCTTCTTTCACATTCACATGGTCGTTTAGTCATTCACTCGCTTCTCTTCTCTCCTCTTTCTTTCAATTGAGCCACAGAGACATTCTCTTCTCAGCAAGAAACGGTGCTTCTGTCATGTGAACGGACCGATTCCGAACGCTCAGGCTTCCAATTATAGTACATCCCGATTAACTGATGCTTATTAATTCCCTCCAACTCATTATGGCATGCAAAATAGAGCTCTCCCACGAGAAGAATACTAATGAGAGAGAGGAGAGAAACCTTTCTGAGTCGTGTCTTGTTGCTGCTTCTGCAAGTGGCCCGGTCCTCTGTTTAGTTACTGCTTTTGGAGTTCTACAGTAGGAGTAAATAAACCATAGAATTTACTGACGGCTTCCTCTGACAGACAGACAGACAGACAGACTGTGAGCCAACGGGGCAGGCCAAGGGGCTAACCCAAACAAAACACTTCAATCTCCTGCCGTTGTGCTCCAGCGCTCCCCAAGGGCTTGATTGATTGATCCGCCGGCCAATCAGGGCACATTGATCTAAGAGTTCCACCCCCTCCCCTCCCAAGCCTCTCCGGCAGCCATTCATCTGCTGGCTGTCAGATGAATTCACCGGAGGGCCGTTGGCTATACAGCCGGCACTTTTAAACATACTTTCCACTCCAGACTTTCTGAAGAGAGTGCATCACTCTACAGTACATAACAGGAGTTTCTCTTACAGTAGTACATCCCCCTGGATCAGATTCCTGTTGGAAACTGTCCAAGCCTTAAAGTGTCTGAAAGCTTTTGCTTCAATCACGTGTCAGTGTTAAAAGTACCCCCATAGCCTGAGTAAAAAAGTACCCCCAGCTGATGTGATGTGCAAATTATCAGTCTCATTTTCATTGTATCGATGGACTTGATGGAATTACTGTATATTTTCAATATTTTCTATATCTTGTGAATTGTATTTGACTAACCTTTCTATTTAAATTAGGAGATTGTTGAATTATGAGTACAAGACAGAACAGCATAATCACACACAAGTATGTATGCAACTAGAAATGAGTCAAGAACAATCCTCTCTCTTCATTAAATCTGATTTTATTAACCACTTCGTTCAATTACTGTACTAACCAACTGTCTGTTGTCTATCTGTTTGTTTTCAGGAGGAATATTCGAGTCCATTGAGTCGGGGCCGTCAGGTGCTGAGGAACTAGCCTTTAAATTTGCTTTAAACACAATCAACAGGAACAGAACCCTACTGCCAAACACAACGCTAACATACGACATCCAACGGATAAACATCTACGACAGCTTCGAAGCCTCCAGAAAAGGTCAAGTATTATGAATACAATTCAGAAAGCTACATTCACACCCACATGCTGTAGATTCATCACTGGTGCTGGTCCCCTGAACAATATTCATAGAACAAGTGGTCAAATTTTAAAATATTGATCTGACGTTTGCTTGCTATTTGTGTGACTCTCCTATCCTGTTTAGCATTGTTAGTGTGTTCCCACCCACCCAGTGAAAGTGGGCTCATGCGTAGTTCATTGGTTGGATTGGGACAATTATAATCAGGCGTAGAGAGAGGATGGTTGCATCCCAAATAGCAACCTATTCCCTATAGGCTTTATAGTGCACTACTTTTGATCAGGGCCCATAGGGCTCTGCTGAAAAGTAGTACCCTATATGAGAATAGGGTGCTATTTGGGATGCATCTGATGTCTGTGCAGTTGAAACGTAAACCGAGACAATTGATTGGCTTCTGCTAAGGACTCAGCAGTAATACTAATTCACAGAGCTGGTTGTCTCCCTGGAGACAGGTTTATAAACTGCAATAATCTATCATTTTACTGGGTTGCATTAGGCCTGACATTTCAAAGGCTGCATCTAAAATGGCATCCTTTTTCCGATAAAGTGCACTATTTTTGTCCAGGGCCCATAGGGCTGCCCCATAAGGGTCTGTTCAAAAGTAGAACACTATAGGGAAAAGGGTGGTTTTTCATACGCATCCAAAGTGTCTTATCGATTACTGGCCATTATATCATTTTTCTGTGATTGAAGCGTTTTCTCCTTTTATCAAATTAAGTAATTTGAATGCACCATGTTGTTGTTACAAACTGTTGCAAACCTTTTAATATATTATGGAGGCATACATTGTATAGATCTTGCTCATTCATTTTACACTGTCACTGGCTTCCTTTCAAATATGCTTCATGATGGTCATTCAAAATCATACGAATGGATAGCTTGCCATAGTGGAGTGGGAAATCAATTACTTATCCTCCAGTAACTAACATTAGCATGTCATATAATACTGAATAAACCACTGAATAAAGGATGTAACTGAACGTTGTCTCCTTACCTCAGCCTGCGACCAACTATCTCTGGGGGTGGCGGCCATCTTTGGCCCCTCCCACAGCTCGTCGGCTAATGCGGTCCAGTCCATCTGTAACGCGCTTGGCGTGCCCCACATCCAGACCAAATGGAAGCACCAGGTGTCTGACAACAGGGACTCCTTCTACGTCAGCCTCTACCCAGACTTCACCTCTCTCAGCCGGGCCATTCTGGACCTGGTTCACTTCTTCAAGTGGAAGACGGTCACCGTTGTCTATGATGACAGCACAGGTAAGACCCCCGGCCACTTACCTCACATCTTCATGGTCAATGACGACAACACAGCAAGGCTCACTTCCCGTCTGTCCACCCACTATACCTCACAGCATAGAAATAGAATGAATAGAACAGGCTTGGAACCACCTCATTGTAGTTCTCTGACTCATACCTTCACATTCACAGTGGTCTATGACCACAGAACAGGTTCATTCACAGTGGTCTATGACCACAGAACAGGTTCAGTCACAGTGGTCTATGACCACAGAACAGGTTCAGTCACAGTGGTCTATGACCACAGAACAGGTTCAGTCACTGATCACTTATTGTACTGTACCTCACACCTTCCATCAGTCCTACTTTTTCTCACAGTGATTTAAACAGCTTAGAGAGTTAGACAGAGCATGGTACTGGCCTGGCATCATAAGGGTTGTGGGTTCCATACCCGGATGGGACACATATACTAAATATATGTCCATCATTGTCGACAGTTCTGTAAGTCCCTTTGGATAAAGGAATCTGCTAAATAACAATATCAAAAGACCCAAAAGGCTTGTCCACCTTCACCGAGGGTAGGTGCGAGGTAAGTCTATAATATAGACTATGATTATAGTCCTGTACAGTAGAGTAGCCCTGTAGCCCTACCCCCCCATTCGTCCCCAGATGGCCAGTGTTCCAGTGTTAAAACAGCAGGCACCAAACGTCTCAGCGGGCAGGGTACATGTGCCATATGCCAGGGGTCGAGGAAGGAGCCAGCCTCAGGACAGGATGAGTGTGTGTGTGTGTGTGTGTGTGTCCAGGCTCAACACATGCTTTCAGAAACACACTGGGGCTCCATTGGCCAGTATTTTATCACTTAACCCATTTCGCTTTCGATTTAATTCAGTTGAAATCTATTTCCCAAAAAACTACAACAGAAAACCAGAGAAGAATGTCCAAAACAACTACGTTTTTTTGACAAATTAAAGGTTACAGGTTTCAATATGTTCATCCTGTAGCTAATAATTCATATTTTAGATATTGAGAAAGGCATTGCATTGAAATGAAGGTTATGTACAGTAGGCTTTTCAATAAACCAATATGTGTGTGTGTGTGTGTGTGTGTGTGTGTGTGTGTGTGTGTGTGTGTGTGTGTGTGTGTGTGTGTGTGTGTGTGTGTGTGGTGTGTGTGTGTTAGGCTTGAATGGCGGGAACCCGGTTACCGAGATTTACTGGGATTTACCGCCCAAAACCACTCCCTTTTCCCATGATAAATAACTGTGAGAAACCGGTAAATTATATTAAATTATTTATATGAACAGCATGGTGTAAAATGGAACTGTTAAATTATGTGTGATGTCTAAATCTGGCTTCTCTGCTGCCTCTGCATGAAGAATCAATGCTCAGTGTGGGGACAGACAGCCCATCTCAGTATGGAGATCAGTTCACAATGCATGTAGACCTATCATCTCAATATGGTAACTTATTTTCTTTTGACAGGTACTGTAGGCCTACATTTGCTGCAGCATAGTCTATGCTACAGTAATATATAGACCGAATGCGCGTCTAATTTATCCATCTCCATCTGCCTTTCGGGGTCACCTTGTTTTTTAATTGTAAAGATATTTGTCTTTATTGCCGTTTTAAAACAGCCTATCACTCGAATATTGTTGCTTTAAATCAGTGCATGCGCGAGTACTCTCGCAGTCTTTCTCTCTCTCCATCAACTCCATTCAAATTGCATCCAAAATAGAGCATCCTGTTCTAGATTGATATATAGCCCTATATATAGATGCCCTAGCCTACCTCTTTCAGGTAATACATTCAATACAGTATTAGCCTTATATTTAGCTAATTAATTATGGGTTCTGCATAATAAGCTTCTAACTTATAGCCTTTTCTTTTGCGCATGCGTGATGGCGGTAGGCTATAGCAATTATTTAATCAGACCCATAACCATTCAATCTTCGTGAAGAGAAGAGAAAGCCTTTTGCATCTAATTCTAGTCCTATATTATTTAAGGAGGTCATTAGAATGATGAAGGTAAGGACAACGAAACTTCACTGTAGAAAGTGAGGAAGGAATGAAGCAACAATAGAGAGAGAAAGAAGAGGTAGGCTAATAACATTATGGGAAATATTATGAAAGTGATATATTTGTCAGCCTATTAATTATACAAATAGGCCCTATTATATTTCAAAATTAAAATCAAATTCGCTAGCCTATACTTGTAACTTTGTAGGCCGCATTTGCTGCACCAGAATCTCATGTTCTCTTCTTCTTTATCATGGTTTGAACAATGTGCGTAATTCTAATCCATATACAGTGTCTTGCGAAATGATTAACCCCCCTTGGCATTTTTCATATCTTGTTGCCTTACAACCTGGAATTAAAATGAATTTTTTGGGGGTTTGTATTATTTTTTATTATTTTTGTCATTTAGCAGACGCTCTTATCCAGAGCGACTTACAGTTAGTGAGTGCATAATTTTTTTTTCATACTGGTCCCCCGTGCTCTACGCCATGCTCTACCAACTGAGCTACACAGGACTACACAACATGCCTACCACTTTGAAGATGCAAAATATTTTTTATTGTGAAACAAACAAGAAATTAGACAAAAAAATTAATAAAAACTTGAGCGTGCATAACTATTCACCCCCCAAAGTCAATACTTGGTAGAGCCACCTTTTGCAGCAATTTCAGCTGCAAGTCTCTTGGGGTATGTCTCTATAAGCTTGGCACATCTAGCCACTGGGATTTTTGCCCGTTCTTCAAGGCAAAACTGCTCCAGCTCCTTCAAGTTGGATGGGTTCTGCTGGTGTACAGCAATCTTTAAGTCATACCACAGATTCTCAATTGGATTGAGGTCTGGGCTTTGACTAAGCCATTCCAAGACATTTAAATGTTTCCCCTTAAACCACTCAAGTGTTGCTTTAGCACTATGCTTAGGGTCATTGTTCTGCTGGAAGGTGAACCTCCGTCCCAGTCTCAAATCTCTGGAAGACTGAAACAGGTTTTCCTGAAGAATTCCCTGTATTTAGCGCCATCCATCATTCCTTCAATTCTGACCAGTTTCCCAGTCCCTGCCGATGAAAAACATCCCCACAGCATGATGCTGCCACCACCATGCTTCACTGTGGGGATGGTGTTCTTGGGGTGATGAGAGGTGTTGGGTTTGCGCCAGACATAGCGTTTTCCTTGATGGCCAAAAAGCTAAATTTTTGTCTCATCTGACCAGAGTACCTTCTTCCATATGTTTGGGGAGTCTCCCACATGCCTTTTGGCGAACACCATACGTGTTTGCTTATTTTTTTCTTTAAGCAATGGCATTTTTCTTGACACTCTTCCGTAAAGCCCAGCTCTGTGGAGTGTATGGCTTAAAGTGGTTCTATGGACAGATACTCCAATCTCCGCTGTGGAGCATTGCAGCTCCTTCAGGGTTATCTTTGGTCTCTTAGTTGCCTCTCTGATGAATGCTCTCCTTGCCTGGTCCATGAGTTTTGGTGGGCGGCCCTCTCTTGGCAGGTTTGTTGTGGTGCCATATTCTTTCAATTAATTTAATAATGGATTTAATGGTGCTCCGTGGGATGTTCAAAGTTTCTGATATTTTTTTATAATCCAACCCAACCCTGTACTTCTCCACAACTTTGTCCCTGAGCTCCTTGGTCTTCATGGTGCCGCTTGCTTGGTGGTGCCCCTTGCTTAGTGGTGTTGCAGACTCTGGGGCCTTTCAGAACAGGTGTATATATACTGAGATCATGTGACACTTAGATTGCACACAGGTGGACTTTATTTAACTAATTATGTGACTTCTGAAGGTAATTGGTTGCACCAGATCTTATTTAGGGGCTTCATAGGAAAGGGGGTGAATACATATGCATGCACCACTTTTGCGTTATTTATTTCTTTAGAATCTTTTTAAATAAGTTATTTTTAAAATTTCACTTCACCAATTTTGACTATTTTGTGTATGTCCATTACATGAAATTCAAATAAAAATCCATTTAAATTACAGGTTGTAATGCAACAAAATAGGAAAAAGGCACTGTAATACAGTATAATACAATACAGTACAGTAATACAGTTCACACTCAAAAAGATTAGCCTACTGGAGCTAGTGTCGTTTATTTACCCAAGAGAGCATATAGCTAGTTACATCTATGGGGTTTTATGTTTTTCTGTCGTGCGTAATGTGCTGTAGCCTATATCATATATGTATTGGATAATGACACAATCATTTGGGCTTTTTTGAGCTTGGGCTCATTAAATGTCGTTAATGTATGGCTCATAAAATGTATTTAATATATGGCTCATCAGGCTCAGGTAGCATCGGGTTTGAATTTTCATACTGATCAAAGCTCCAATCAAATCCAGACATACAGTATTTATATGCTTTATAATGCTTTTGAATGACACTTCCGTTTTGGACTAGAAATACCGGGTTACCCGGGAGAAAAGTGATTTATTCTCGGAATGTAACATTTGTAAAATCGGGGAAAATATTCAACCCTAGTGTGTGTATGTGTGTGTGTGTTTGTAGGCTCGGCCCCGATTTCTGCTCTCTGTCACCTGGAGCTGCAAATGGTCCAGGAACACAAAGAAAGCACAAAGGACAATGCCAAGAGACTAGTCAGCCCTTCCCCCTCTGAGGGGCCAACATTTATCTCTCTGTTACAGTATCCAGAGGACTGACTATTGAATGTGTGATAGAATAATACTATGGTATCCATGTCTGGTATCTATCTGAAACTTGTCCCCTAAAAAGGACTCTGAAGCTATATGCATGTGGTAACTTGTATCTCTTTACAGGGAGAACTCTAAATTACTCTATGCAAAGGGATTTATGGTCCTCTCAGGAATTCTGTCTTATTTACATTGGTCTCATCCCCCACACAAGCCATTACATACTGTGACACCCTGTGGAGATTTGGTCTTGGTCTTTACAGCTTACACTGTAAACTTGGTATCGTTTGATTGGTCAATGGTGGTTGGTTTTGAGTTGAAAGAGTTACACCTTCAGATGTTATCAATGGAATTAAATGCCTTTGTTCTCTCTCTTATCCTGTATCCAGTCCATGAAGGAAGGTTGTATGATCAATTCTCATATCCTAGGCTTCTATGACTCTGGACTAATGGGCATCTCTTTGTTCATGCTTTGTCTTCTAAGTTAACTTTAGGATCTACAGTTGAAGTCGGAAATGTACATACACCTTAGCCAAATACATTTAAACCCAGCTTTTCACAATTCCTGACATTTAATTCTAGTAAAAATTCCCTGTCTTCGGTCAGTTAGGATCACCACTTTATTTTAAGAATGTGAAATGTCAGAATAATAGTAGGGAGAATGATTTATTTCAGCTTTTATTTCTTTCATCACATTCCCAGTGGGTCAGAAGTTTACATACACTCAATTAGCATTGCCTTTAAATTGTTTAACTTGGGTCAAACGTTTCGGGTAGCCTTCCACAAGCTTCCCACAATAAGTTGGGTGAATTTTGGCCCATTCTTCCTGACAGAGCTGGTGTAACTGAGTCAGGTTTGTAGGCCTCCTTGCTCGCACACGCTTTTTCAGGTCTGCCCACACATTTTCTATAGGATTGAGGTCAGGGCTTTGTGATGGCCACACCAATACCTTGACTTTGTTGTCCTTAAGCCATTTTGCCACAACTTTGGAAGTATGCTTGGGGTCATTGTCCATTTGGAAGACCCATTTGCGACCAAGCTTTAACTTCCTGACTGATGTCTTGAGATGTTGCATCAATATATCCACATAATTTTCCTTCCTCATGATGCCATCTATTTTGTGAAGTGCACCAGACCCTCCTGCAGCAAAGCACCCCCACAGCATGATGCTGCCACCCCTGTGCTTCATGGTTGGGATGGTGTTCTTCGGCTGGCAAGCAACCCCCTTTTTCCTCCAAACATAACGATGGTCATTATGGCCAAACAGTTCTATTTTGTTTCATCAGACCAGAGGACATTTCGCCAAAAAGCATGATCTTTGTCCCCATGTGCAGTTGCAAACCGTAGTCAGGCTTTTTTATCGCAGTTTTGGAGCAGTGGCTTCTTCCTTGCTGAGCGCCTTTTCAGGTTATGTCGATATAGGACTTATTTTACTGTGGATATAGATACTTTTGTACCTGTTTCCTCCAGCATCTTCACAAGATCTTTGCTGTTGTTCTGGGATTGATTTGCACTTTTCTCACCAAAGTATGTTCATCTCTACATTTAAGTCATTTAGCAGACGCTCTTATCCAGAGCGACTTACAGGAGCAATTAGGGTTAAGTGCCTTGCTCAAGGGCACATCGACAGATTTTTCACCTAGTCGGCTTGGGGATTAGAACCAGCGACCTTTCGGTTACTGGCACAACGCTCTTAACCACTAAGCTACCTGCCGCCTCTCTAGGAGACAGAACGCATCTCCTTCCTGAGCGGTATGACAGCTGCGTGGTCCCATGGTGTTTATACTTGCATACTATTGTTTGTACAGATGAACGTGGTACCTTCAGGCATTTGGAAATTGCTCCCAAGGATGAACCAGACTTGTGGAGGTGTACACATTTTTTTCTGAGGTCTTGGCTGATTTATTTTGATTTTCCCATGATGTCAAGCAAAGAGGCACTGAGTTTGAAGGTAGGCCTTGAAATACATCCACAGGTACACCTCCAATTGACTCAAATGATGTCAATTAGCCTATCGGAAGCTTCTAAAGCCATCATTTTCTGTAATTTTCCAAGCTGTTTAAAGGCACCGTCAACTTAGTGTATGTAAACTTCTGACCCACTGGAATTGTGATACATTGAATTCTAAGTGAAATAATCTGTCTGTAAACAATTGTTGGAAAAATTACTTGTGTCATGCACAAATTAGATGTCCTAACCGACTTGCCAAAACTATAGTTTGTTAACAAGAAATGTGTGGAGTGGTTGAAAAACGAGTTTTAATGACTCCAACCTAAGTGTATGTAAACTTCCAACTTCAACTGTATATGCCTAGAAGTATGCTTTGTTAATGTCAGTATTGCCTTGTAACTTAAGCTTTATGCCTTTTATATGAATCCATTAATTGTACAATGTTAATTAAATATCTGCCTTTCATAACGTGTACGCTGGGAGTCGGAAAGCAAGTACAGGGAGTGAATTTAATAATAAAAGAACATGCAACAAAACACGAAACACAAGTAGCGTACAGACATTAAACACAAGAACAGAATCAATAACGCTTGGGGAAGGAACCAAATGGAGTGACATATACAGTGGGGAAAAAAAGTATTTAGTCAGCCACCAATTGTGCAAGTTCTCCCACTTAAAAAGATGAGAGAGGCCTGTAATTTTCATCATAGGTACATGTCAACTATGACAGACAAAATGAGATTTTTTTTTACAGAAAATCACATTGTAGGATTTTTTATGAATTTATTTGCAAATTATGGTGGAAAATAAGTATTTGGTCAATAACAAAAGTTTCTCAATACTTTGTTATATACCCCTTGTTGGCAATGACACAGGTCAAACGTTTTCCGTAAGTCTTCACAAGGTTTTCACACACTGGTGCTGGTATTTTGGCCCATTCCTCCATGCAGATCTCCTCTAGAGCAGTGATGTTTTGGGGCTGTCGCTGGGCAACACGGACTTTCAACTCCCTCCAAAGATTTTCTATGGGGTTGAGATCTGGAGACTGGCTAGGCCACTCCAGGACCTTGAAATGCTTCTTACGAAGCCACTCCTTCGTTGCCCGGGAGGTGTGTTTGGGATCATTGTCATGCTAAAAGACCCAGCCACGTTTCATCTTCAATGCCCTTGCTGATGGAAGGAGGTTTTCACTCAAAATCTCACGATACATGGCCCCATTCATTCTTTCCTTTACACGGATCAGTCGTCCTGGTCCCTTTGCAGAAAAACAGCCCCAAAGCATGAAGATTCCACCCCCATGCTTCACAGTAGGTATGGTGTTCTTTGGATGCAACTCAGCATTCTTTGTCCTCCAAACACGATGAGTTGAGTTTTTACCAAAAAGTTCTATTTTGGTTTCATCTGACCATATGACATTCTCCCAAACTTCAGACGGGCCTGGACATGTACTGGCTTAAGCAGGGGGGACACGTCTGGCAATGCAGGATTTGAGTCCCTGGCGGAGTAGTGTGTTACTGATGGTAGGCTTTGTTACTTTGGTCCCAGCTCTCTGCAGGTCATTCACTAGGTCCCCCGTGTGGTTCTGGGATTTTTGCTCACCGTTCTTGTGATCATTTTGACCCCACGGGGTGAGATCTTGCGTGGAGCCCCAGATCGAGGGAGATTATCAGTGGTCTTGTATGTCTTCCATTTCCTAATAATTGCTCCCACAGTTGATTTCTTCAACCAAGCTGCTTACCTATTGCAGATTCAGTCTTCCCAGCCTGGTGCAGGTCTACAATTTAGTTTCTGGTGTCCTTTGACAGCTCTTTGGTCTTGACCATAGTGGAGTTTGGAGTGTGACTTTTTGAGGTTGTGGACAGGTGTCTTTTATACTGATAACAAGTTCAAACAGGTGCCATTAATACAGGTAACGAGTGGAGGACAGAGGAGCCTCTTAAAGAAGAAGTTACAGGTCTGTGAGAGCCAGAAATCTTGCTTTTTTGTAAGTGACCAAATACTTATTTTCCACCATAATTTGCAAATAAATTCATTAAAAATCCTACAATGTGATTTTCTGGATTTTTTTTCCTCAATTTGTCTGTCATAGTTGACGTGTACCTATGATGAAAATGACAGGCCTCTCTCATCTTTTTAAGTGGGAGAACTTGCACAATTGGTGGCTGACTAAATACTTTTTTTCCCCACTGTATAGGGGAGGTAATCAGGAAGGTGATGGAGTCCAGGTGAGTCTCATAATACCGCGCAGGTGCATGTAACGATGGTGGCAGGTGTGCGTAATGAACAGTCAACTGACGACCTCGAGAGCCGGAGAGGAGGAGCGGGAAAAGACGTGACACCTTTGATATAGACAAATCTCAGACCAATTCTTGCTAGTCAACGTCAACTCATTGCCTAATGCTTGCTTTTATATTTTACTTATCTTTATGGAGTCAGATAAATATGTTAAAATGCTAATTGCATAGTCTTATTACAAGTTGCATGTGAGTTTGCAAAAGTTTGGACACACCTACTCATTCAAGAGTCTTTCTTTATTTTGACTATTTTCTATAGTGAAGACATCAAAACTATGAAATAACACTTATGGAATCATGTAGGAACCAAAAAATATATATATACATACATACATACACATACATATATCCATACATACATATAAATACATACATATACAGTGGGGAGAACAAGTATTTGATACACTGCCGATTTTGCAGGTTTTCCTACTTACAAAGCATGTAGAGGTCTGTAATTTTTATCATAGGTACACTTCAACTGTGAGAGACGGAATCTAAAACAAAAATCCAGAAAATCACATTGTATGATTTTTAAGTAATTAATTTGCTTAATATTTTGTACAGAAACCTTTGTTTGCAATTACAGAGATCATACGTTTCCTGTAGGTCTTGACCAGGTTTGCACACACTGCAGCAGGGATTTTGGCCCACTCCTCCATACAGACCTTCTCCAGATCCTTCAGGTTTCGGGGCTGTCGCTGGGCAATATGGACTTTCAGCTCCCTCCAAATATTTTCTATTGGGTTCAGGTCTGGAGACTGGCTAGGCCACTCCAGGACCTTGAGATGCTTCTTACGGAGCCACTCCTTAGTTGCCCTGGCTGTGTGTTTTGGGTCGTTGTCATGCTGGAAGACCCAGCCACGACCCATCTTCAATGCTCTTACTGAGGGAAGGAGGTTGTTGGCCAAGATCTCGCGATACATGGCCCCATCCATCCTCCCCTCAATACGGTGCAGTCGTCCTGTCCCCTTTGCAGAAAGCATCCCCAAAGAATGATGTTTCCACCTCCATGCTTCACGGTTGGGATGGTGTTCTTGGGGTTGTACTCATCCTTCTTCTTCCTCCAAACACGGCGAGTGGAGTTTAGACCAAAAAGCTATATTTTTGTCTCATCTGACCACATGACCTTCTCCCATTCCTCCTCTGGATCATCCAGATGGTCATTGCAAAACTTCAGACGGGCCTGGACATGCGCTGGCTTGAGCAGGGGGACCTTGCGTGCGCTGCAGGATTTTAATCCATGACGGCGTAGTGTGTTACTAATGGTTTTCTTTGAGACTGTGGTCCCAGCTCTCTTCAGGTCATTGACCAGGTCCTGCCGTGTAGTTCTGGGCTGATCCCTCACCTTCCTCATGATCATTGATGCCCCACGAGGTGAGATCTTGCATGGAGCCCCAGACCGAGGGTGATTGACCGTCATCTTGAACTTCTTCCATTTTCTAATAATTGCACCAACAGTTGTTGCCTTCTCACCAAGCTGCTTGCCTATTGTCCTGTAGCCCATCCCAGCCTTGTGCAGGTCTACAATTGTATCCCTGATGTCCTTACACAGCTCTCTGGTCTTGGCCATTGTGGAGAGGTTGGAGTCTGTTTGATTGAGTGTGTGGACAGGTGTCTTTTATACAGGTAACGAGTTCAAACAGGTGCAGTTAATACAGGTAATGAGTAGAGAACAGGAGGGCTTCTTAAAGAAAAACTAACAGGTCTGTGAGAGCCGGAATTCTTACTGGTTGGTAGGAGATCAAATACTTCTGTCATGCAATAAAATGCAAATTAATTACTTAAAAATCATACAATGTGATTTTCTGGATTTTTGTTTTAGATTCCGTCTCTCACAGTTGAAGTGTACCTATGATAAAAATTACAGACCTATACATGCTTTGTAAGTAGGAAAACCTGCAAAATCGGCTGTGTATCAAATACTTGTTCTCCCCACTGTATATATACATATCCTTTAAAAATATATATTTCCCTTTATTATTTTCCAACACCACCAGCCATTCCCTAATTGGAGTAAACTATTTAACAACAATGCTTAGTCCTCTACTTCCAGCTTATGCATACTATATACATTTTATGGACACAGTCAATTTGACAATAATTCTATTTTGTTTGTTTTTACTCCTGATCTTCCTCTACCCTCAACCTCTCCGATCATTTTCATGATGTCCATCCGGTTTGCTTCTATATGCCATGTCTTTCTAACTGTGCTTTCTCACAAAAGCTCTCAACCTATAACCTATATACTTATTATGGACAGAGTATGCATTACATTAGTTATCTTGTTGTTATTAGTTGTTGTTAGTTGTTTTTAGTCCCATCCTTCAACTCCATTCAACACCTCCCATCTATCTCTTAACACCATCCATATTGGATTTCTATTTGCCATATATTCTTAACTGTACTGTGATGTTTTACAAAAGTTCTGAACCCTTCTATTCTCAATGTTTCTACAGATTGTAAATTGAAAATAAACATTCAAGCTAAAAGTATTATTATATTATTGATCGAATGACTATGACTTTTCAGATCACCCAGTAGTGCTATCTGCAGGGTTAGCTCCAGGTAAATATTGCAATCCTTCAGCCATTCCTGGACCTGTGTCCAAAAACAAGCTACAAATGGACAGTACCAAAACAAATGATCTAATGATTCTGTCTCTTCGCAGCAAAATCTGCAGAGCTGGGAAGATTGTATCCCCCATATAAATACAATTATATTGGTAGCAAGAATTTTGTCTAATAATTTAAATTGATAAATTGTAAGTTTTGAATCCGGCGTCGTTTTGCGTATCAGTTAATAAACACTATGCCATGGAATCGGTACGTCAAAGATCTCTTCCCAACTATTTTACAATCTATATGGGACGGCTGTCAATCCTTTGGTCCTTAAATGAAACTGGTATACTTTTTTATTTATCAAAATTATCTTTACCCAATTATGTTCTTTAATGCAGGGCCGACAGACAAGTTCCTTACTTTTCCCCCCTTCCACTTTCCTCTTCCATTTTTGCGGTAATGCTGAAATTATTTGGTTGTAATTTTGGGTAGAGCAGACATTTCCATATGTTTTTGTTAGCTGCATGTGCGACATAACTTCACCAGTCCTACCTATGATATAATTTACAAATATTATACTTTTTTTTAACATTTCTTCAAAAAATAATATTTTTTAATAAATTAGTATATTTGAGTTTAACCACAATATTTGTTGCATTATTTGTTCTGTCGTTTCTGGAGGATTAAATTGAAATTGCAACCAACTTTCTATGGCTTGTTTCAGAAATAGTGATATTTGGGAGATTATTTCCTTTTCAAATAACTCAAAGTGAGAGGTTGTAATCTGAATAAAGGGGAAAAGGCCATTCTTGAACATTGGGTGAGACAATCTTACTAATTCGCTAGAGAACCAGTTTGGATTTAAGTATTACTTTTGTATGACTGAAGCTTTTAGTGATAGGTCTAGTGCTTTAATATTTAATAATTTCTGTCCTCCGAATTCATATTCATTATATAAATATGCCCGTTTAATTTTGTCTGGCTTGCCGTTCCAAATAAAATATAATATTTCTTTCTCATAACATTTAAAAAATTGTTCACTAGGCGTAGGCAAGACCATAAGCAAATAGGTAAACTGGGATAATACTAAAGAGTTAATCAGAGTGATTTTTCCACAAATTGACACGTATTTACCTTTCCATGGTAGCAAGATCTTATCTATTTTTGCTAACTTTCTGTTAAAATGTATTGGAGTGAGATCATTTATTTCCTTTGGGATATGTATTCCGAGTATATCCACATCATCATCAGACCATTTTATTGGTAAACTACATGGTAATGTAAAAATTGTATTTTTTTCACCTTATATAGTACATTTATCATAATTTGGTTGTAATCCAGAGAGGTTAGAACATGTATCTAGACCCTCTATGAGGCTGTGGAGGGATTCAATTTGTGGATTTAAAAGAAAACATGAATCATCAGCGTACAATGACACCTTTGTTTTTAAGCCCTGGATTTCTAATCCCTTGATATTATTGTTGGATCTGATTTTAAAAGCTAACATTTCGATGGCCATAATAAATAGATATGCCGATAGTGGACAACCTTGTTTCACTCCTCTTGACAGTTTAAAACTTTCGGAGAAATAGCCATTATTTACTATATTACACCTAGGGTTACTATACATGATTTTAACCCATTTTATAAGAGATTTTCCAAAATTGAAATGCTCCAGGCATTTATATATAAACCCCAGTCGTACTTTATCAAATGCCGTTTCAAAGTCTGCTATGAATAGCAGGCCTGGTTTCACAGATTTTTCATAGTGTTCTATTGTTTCCAGTACTTGCCTTATATTATCTCCAATGTATTGTCCATGTAAAAAACAAGTCTGATTAGAATGAATAATGTCCGACAATACCTTTTTAATTCTATGCCCTATACATTTTGCTAGAATTTTTGCATCACAACACTGAAGTGTAAGGGGCCTTTATATTTTCCGCTTGTATCCTGTTTCAGTAATAATGAAATCATACCTTCTTCTTGAGTGTCTGGTAATCTACCATTTACATAGGAGTGGTTAAAACATGCTAATAACGGTCCTCTGAGTATATCAAAAAAGGTTTGGCATACCTCGACTAGTATACCATCCAACCCTGGTGTTTTCCCGAATTTAAAGTATTTAATTGCATCCAGAAGTTCCTCCTCTGTAATTTCACCTTCACATTAGTATTTCTGTATGGCTGTTAATTTTACATTATCAATAGAAAAAAAATCTCTACAATTAGCTTCAGTTAGAGGAGATGGAGGCGACTGAAATGAAAACATATGCTTAAAGTACTTTGCTTCCTCTTTCAAAATATCATTTGGTGAATCATGGGTGACCAGTTTCAGTAAATTATTTTTGGTAGCATTTCTATGTTGAAGTTAAAAAAGAATTTGGTGCATTTTCCCCATATTCCATCCAGTTTGCTTTATTTTTTATAATATATTACACTTGATCTTTCTTGAATAAGTTTCTCCATTTCTTTTTGTTTTCTCTCTAATTTATTCTGAGCCTCTATTTTTATTGATATCTATCTGTTCTGTTAGACCTTCTATTTCCTTTGTTAGTATGGACTCTTTTGACCAAATTGCTTTTGTTTTCGAGATGAGTATTGAATTGCATGGCCACTAAAGGCACATTTAAAAGTGTCCCATACAATAAGGTGATTTGCTGTACCTATGTTATGTTGGAAAAAATCAGTTATAAATTCCTCTGTCCTAGTTAAAAACAAGTTATCATCCAATAGGCTTTGTTTAATTTCTAATATCCTCGCCCATGTGGAAATTCAGTAAGAGTAATGTATATGCCAATTATATGATGGTCCGACCGCATTCTGTCCCCTATCAACACTTTTTAAACTTTTGGTGCCAACGAGAATGATATAAGAACGAAGTCAAGACGACTAGCTTGATTGAGTCTCCGCCATGTATATCTCACTAGATCAGGATATTTAAGCCTCCATATATCTACTAGTTCTAATGTATCCATGACATTCACAATTTCCTTAAGAGCATGAGGGTGATAGTTTGTAGTGTGATTTCCTTTACGGTCCATTGAGCTATTTAAAACAGTATTATAATCTCCCACCATAATATTAGAGTATTGAATTGCTTGCAGGGTTGATAATTTATTATATATATTGTCAAAGAAGTGTGGATCATCATTATTTGGTCCGTAAAGGTTAATGAGCCATATCTGTTTATGGTCCAATAACATATTTCAAATAATCCATCTACCTTGCGGATCTGTTTGGACAATTTGCACATTCGGATCAAAATTACTGTTAATTAATATCATCACCCATTTTGAGTTTCTTTGCCCATTGGAGAAGTATATTTTTTAACAGACACATCTCAACATCAACTGTTCAGAGGAGACTGCGTGAAATCAGGCCTTCGTGGTCGAATTGCTGTAAAGAAACCACTACTAAAACAAACCAATAATAAGAAGAGACTTGCTTGGGCCAAGAAACACGAGCAATGGACATTAGACCAGTGGAAATCTGTCCTTTGGTCTGATGAGTCCAAATTGGAGATTCTTGGTTCCAACCGCCGTGTCTTTGTGAGACGCAGAGTAGGTGAACGGATTATCTCCGCATGTGTGGTTCCCACCGTGAAGCATGGAGGAGGAGGTGTGATGGTGTGGGGGTGCTTTGCTGGTGACACTGTCTGTGATTTATTTAGAATTCAAGGCACACTTAGCCAGCATGGCTACCACAGCATTCTGCAGCTATACGCCGTCCCATCTGGTTTGCACTTAGTGGGACTATCATTTGTTTTTCAACAGGACAATGACCCAGCACACCTCCAGGCTATGTAAGGGCTATTTGACCAAGAAAGAGAGTGATGGTGCTGCATTAGATGACCTGGCCTCCACAATCACCTGACCTCAACCCAATTGAGATGGTTTGGGATGAGTCGGATCGCAGAGTGAAGGAAAATAATCCAACAAGTGCTCAGCATATGTGGGAACTCCTTCAAGACTGTTGTGCATTCCAGGTGAAGCTGGTTGAGAGAATGCCAAGAGTGTGCAAAGCTGTTGTCAAGGCAAAGGGTGGCTACGTTGAAGAATCTCAAATATAAAATATATTTTGATTTGTTTAACACTTCATAGTTTTGATGTCTTCACTATTATTCTAATATGTAGAAAATAGTAAAACATAAAGAAAAACCCTTGAATGAGTAGGTGTGTCCAAACATTTGACTGGTACTGTATATATAATATGCTTATATGATAATTATTACCCCACTACAAGTGTGCCCTGCTGGTTCTCTACAGCCCTGGTTTCCAAGGGCTCAGTGTGAGATAGGCAGCGTTGGGGAAGCATTGATTCTGGCTGATCCCTAACACCCTGTTAATGAAGGTGTTAGTGGACATAGCAGGTTGACACAGGGTGAGCCAATAGATAGTGAATAAATGCATGTGCTCATCGAGCCATAGGTTTAAGATATCAGGGTGAGAGGGAAGGAGACCTGATTGGGATGTTTGGAATGGTTTAGGTAATCCTCTATAAAACACGGAAATGTGTAGGCCTGTTTTACTTTGCCTGTTTTTATGTGTGTGAAAACATATTGTCCAACATATTGGATAAGTCAGTGTACCAGAACCCCTATTTTGCCATTTAATTCTCTCAGAAGGGACCCATCTATTCTAAGCCATGTTTCCTTCACACCACCCTTGCCCTCCTGCTGTTTCCTCAGAGTGGAACAGGAAACAGCTTTCTCATTGGGCTGTTTCTCCATGAACCAGAGCGCATACAAGTAAATCAATACCCATAATGGCCTTCTTCTAACAGCTCAACTTTGTAATGGCAATGGCATCTACATCCTGCGTTGTGGTGGTAGTATTCATAGCCACACATCCCAACGTTATGGGAGTCATGTTACACTGGAGTTGTATTGGGTAGTGAGGGAGAGATGGAGATGGTAGGATGCCCAATGTGCAGGGTTAGAGGGGTTACTCCTATAAATATTCCCCCCAGTCCCCCTTCCTTCATTGATGGCAGGAGGGAGAGAGTGACAGTTTAACCACCCTGGCTCTATGTTTATGGCCCGGTTTCCATGACAACATCCTCAGACTGCAACCGACCAACCGTGGAGGTGGTAGACTAGAGGAGGGAGTCCCTAAGAGCAAAGAGAGGTTTAACGACCCAACGACCAGCCGCTCCATCCACACCACTCTATAGCCACTCTATAGCCATCACTCAGTTTTCACTCAGTTTTCCTCTATATAGCTGTCAGCCAGGATCCCTTCGAGAATTCCTATGGTTGCATTTCATGAAAGAACAAAACAATATATATATATATATTTATAAAAACAACACAACAAAAAACATAATTTAATTGTACAAACAGCATTTCACCGCATGACTCTTCTTAGGAAAAGGTAATTTACTGTGTCAAATGGGTGTAATTCTGTTATGAGTGAGGGTTTGACCCATATCTGCCTGACATTTTTTTCATTGCATTAGTTGAAAGGTCAGCCTAAACCCCAGTGTAGCAAAATGTTTACAGAGGAGTGGCTGATTGCCTCGTTGTAATCAAAAAGGGGTTGTTTTATTTAATTCAATTTTTTACGGAACGATTTGGCATTTGAAGAAAAGGCATTTCTGATTTGCTATTCTATTTATTTGGGTGTTGTGAATGTGTCCCCTTGTGTGTGCGCACGTACGTCCTAGCGTGTGTCCATCCGTGCGTATGTGTGCAGTGTGTGTGTGTGTTTGCTTAGGCTGAGAGACATTTAAGTGTGCTTGAGACTGAGTCAAGTTGAGTGGAAGTGATTGGCTCTAGAGTCCTAGGACCCCTTCAGTAATCTGTTTCAATTTCATGTGTGTGAGTGAAAACATACACAGACACACCAGCCGCACCATTCCCATCATTCGCTCCACTACCACGCTACAGATTGTTTAGAGAGGCCCGCTAGCTGTCGTTCTACTAAGTGCCATGAGAATTCAGCTTTGGCTGCGTTGGGTTAATAAGTACTGCTGTGATGATGTAGCTTGCAAAACGCCATTTTCATAAATGCTGTGATCATTTGGATTTTCTAAGCGATTTTAATCACTTTGGTTGTACTTTTTGCTTCTCTGTTACTGTCAATTGAATTCTGCTGGTCTGGATAGTTTTTTGGGGGTTTTCTCTCAAGTGCTGTTTGTTTTATAGTAGGTTCAAATTACTCTGATGGTACTGTAGTAAAATAGATATCTTGCTAATATGGGATGTTTTTACAGTGAACAGGAACAATTTTCAAATAGAAATAGACAAAAAAGTACTTGTAGCCTACTTTCACAATTTTATTCCGGTAAACTTTTAAGATTGTTTTATTGAACCTGTCACGACAGTGTTGTTGGTGACATGCAGTGTTAATTAAAGACCACCAGCTGTTATGTTATTGTGCCGACTACGCCATGCATAGCAACAGACGGCCAGATGTTCCAGGGAACTAACTTTAATGAGTCCACATTGTGTTCTTACAACATGGCAGCTACAGAAGAAAGCATCAGTTAGCAGCACACTTCTGGTGTAGTGTCTGTTGTGTCTGTCTAACATCTAGTGAAGCACAGTGCAAAGAATGTGGTTTTAGTAAAGGCATTGCTGAGAGAATGTGGGCCATTGGTGTTCCCTGAGGGAAAACTCCTTAAGGCCTTAGTTATAATGACAGTTGTAAGCTCAATACATAGAGTAAAGTGGTCCACAATTTATAAGCAGAGACCTTCCTTCCACATTCCTGAATGACTATTAAAACCTTTGACCGGAAACACGTTTTAATCTTTTTTCAATTTGTTCAACACGTTTAATGGAACATATATAAGGCCGGCGATGCAGACAGGGCTACATTAACCTTGACCAGCAGATTGTTGGAGAGGCGTGTGACTCACGCAGCCATTACTCCACTCACTCCGTTCTCCCAGCCTCCCACTTCCCATCATGCAACACTCACTGTGCCATAGATAGACCTCCAGGAGAATCACACAATAGGCTAAAGTGGCTTCCTCTCCTATCCTTTCCTTCATCATCTGCACGGATCTGAAAACATAGTAAATGTGAAAACAATAATGATGCATGCTTTGAGGAGGCGAGGAGAGGATGGAATTGTATACAATTGATGAAGGAGCCCAGGTATTTTAACATTTGAGCAAAGGGAAGGAGACAAGGACAGGAAACCAGACCATTAGACTATTGAGATACACGCTATATGTGGTTCAACATTGGTGCAGACAAAGGAAAGGAGACAAGGTCAGGAAACCAGACTATTGAGATCCACACTGCTACATCTCTACCTCTGATGGATGATCTGCAGTGAAGCACTCCCCCTATGAGGGGTTCTTTGAGGAAGTTTGGAGGGGAATACTTGAGGAGAGGGTTAGTGCTGCTGCGTCTTCGCCTCACAGGATATTCATCTAAGGGCTGTTCTGTTTTACGCTCAGGAGACTCCCTGACGGCCCCTAATAAACGCTTTGAGTGGATGAAATATTCATGCAGAGTTAAATATGGATCCTGGAGCAGGCAGTCACAAGGCATTAGACACAGTCAATACAGATCACCACTTCCCTCTCCCTCTCTCCATATTTTTCTCTCTGGATTGCTGTGGTCTCAGGCAGAGAGTTGGGATGGTGAAGGGGGGTGAATCAGCCAGGTAGAATAGCACGGGAGACAGCAGAGGAGATAGACAGGGGGAGAGGGGGGAGAGGAAGAGGGGAGAGAGAGATTGAGTGGGGGGAGAGGAAGAGATAGACTGAGAGAGAAAGAGGAAGAGAGAGAGTGATGGAGAGAGAGATGGAGAGTGAGCGGGGGGGAGAGAGAGATGGAAAGTGTGTGAAAGAGAGGGCGAGGGCGAGAAAGCGGTACTCTGACATGTTGTTTATGATGAGCAAATGCAGCAGTCGGAGGTGTCAGGATGGTTTTATCAATGTTAACTAACTAACCGTAAAACACTGAGCGCTGCTCCTGCAGTGGAAAGCTCACGCAACACTAAGCACCCCAGCCAGATTGGACCACATTCAAACATCACACACGTATGCACACACACACACACACACACATTCACATACTGCACGTTCCAATATTTGACAGATTTATAGATTGCGATTGAAACAAACGATCATAACTCTTTAATTGATTTAAGAACAACCGCTTTTCACAAGCTCCTCCATCTGCTTAACATTCACTGTGATCACCATGGACCTTTGGGGTCAACAACAAAGCAGCTATTTAAACTAACTTTGATGCTCAGTTTAGCTTGTTGTCAAAGGTCTATGGTCAGGTAATGAACATTTTGAAACAAGCTGATGTGCAATGAAGTCTAACTTAGTGTTTCTGTTAGAATTGAGAAGACCAGCTGGACTTATTCATAGGCTGCATCTGAAATGGCACCGTATTCATTTTGTAGTGCACTACTTTTGACCAGGGCATGCACTATAGGGGCACTAGGAATAGGTAGCCATTTCAGTCACAGCCATAGTCTGTAGCCATAGCTACACTGCTTCCTGTCTCTGCCTCATCGTATGTGTATTCTGCAGTGCATGAATTAAGTTAATAGTGACCCACAGTGGGCGAGGTCCTCAGCCCTCCACTGTGTCTACTGTGTCCACTTTGTCACGGACAATGACGCATCATCAGCGTGCGACTGGGCACCGCCGTGGGGCATCATCATCAGTGTGCGACAGAGTGTTGTAGTGATTTAATGAAGGCTTGGGAACTGGCTGCTGCTCAACACTCAACAGCAGGCTGTGAGCTGAGCTGGGCTGGTGTCCCATGGTGCCGTGCGCTCAAGTAGAAACAGGAAGTAAACAAATAATGCCATGGGCCAACCAGCTGGGGACTGACTGTATGGCTGCAGGTTGCAGAAAATAACAACTACATGGTTGTGACTGTGACTGTTACTGTGGCAGGTCTATATGGTACTGAACCAGGGAACAGACTATTGATTGCACTTACAGAAGGACTGGAAACACTTGTAAGAATTATTCAGCCATAGTGGCTCTCTGTCCTATATCTCTATGTAGGAATTGAGATGTTAGCTCAATGACATGCTAGCTGTTCCCATAGACTTCCAGTCATTGTGCCAACGACTATCCATTTAAAAGCATGTATCGGCAGAAATATATATATCATGTAAATCATCGTTTTTGCAGCGGTGGAAATAATTTAGCAGCGGTGAATTCAATGTATCAGTGATGAATGATGATGTTGATGATGAAGTCTGGTGGAGTATTGATAGATGTCATTTTGGTTTCCTTTTCAAAGGGGAATGCACACTGTTGTGATCCGTTTTCTTCTGGCATCAAGGTCTGTGGTACTGGCTCTGGTAAGATACAGTGTGGCGCCAGAAAAAAACAGAGCTTTGAGAGAAAAATAGATGGTGGTGGTAGAACAGGAGGGATACAGACAAAGATGAAGAAATAAGGAAGTGGAATGAAATGTGCGATAGTGCAAAGAAGGGAGAGAAAAGAAGAGGGAGAGGAGGAGGATGGAAGAGACAAGTTGACAGAGGGATGGATTTCATTAAAATTGGAATGACATTAGACATCTATTCATGGAGCTTCCTTATCTATTACTAATTAAAACCAAGGTAGTCAAATTAATACAGAGTATAACTTCAATTACCATAGATACATATTTGTAGTTTCTCTTTGGAAAATGGGGAGCCTGCACTGTTTGTAACAGCAACGGAACTAACATGATATATTCAAAACGGTATATGTATTGTACATTGTACATTGCTTAATTCCCCCACTCTCTCTCTCTCTCTCTCTCTCTCTCTCTCTCTCTCTCTCTCTCTCTCACTCAATCACTCACACACTCATTCACTCAATCACTCTCTCTGTTTCTCTGTCTTTCTCTAACTCGCTGTTTCTCTCTCCCTCTCTCTCTCTCACACACACACACACACACACACACACACACACACACACACACACACACACACACACACACACACACACACACACACACACACACACTTACTCCTTTTTTTGTCTCTTTGTGTTTCCTCTCAAGGTCTTATTCGGTTACAGGAGCTCATAAAGGCTCCGTCTCGCTACAACATCCGCTTGAAGATCCGCCAGTTGCCAGCGGACACCAAGGACGCCAAGCCTCTCCTCAAGGAGATGAAGAGAGGGAAGGAGTTCCACGTCATCTTCGACTGTGGCCATGAAATGGTTGCCGGGATCCTAAAACAGGTGTGTGTGAGGAGGGGAAATTATGTGTGTCTGTGTTTGTGGGTGCATGAGTGAGAAGTCCCAATCCCCAGTCAATTCAGACAAGTTTTGTCAAACTGTGTGCAAAAGTTATTTTTTGTACATTTCCTTGAAAGAAGGAATGTCCTCTAAGGTCCTTTTAGTCATGCAGGATATCAGCTACACCTGAAACAGAAAGAGTATGTTTTATACTGACTAATTTAAAAACATTCATATTCCTCCTCCTGCTTCCAGGATGTATCAAATATTAAAGATAACATGATTCAACCTAGTAATCACTCTTTCTCCCTCACTCTCTCCCACTTGGCTTTTTTAATAAATGTGGTAGCTGGTGATTGGTTATGAAGGTCAAGGACACCTATCATTAGCTAGTGGCTTGTGAGCTACTCCCTGGTAATGGGGGGTAATGAAGGACTTTTCTCTGATTTCCTCATTACAAGACATCCGCCTGACTCAGTGAGGGAAGGATTCCTCTCCTCATTTCACTCGGAGATGACAGTCATTATATCCTTTAGAGCTGCAGTTCCATCTCCTACTGTACAATAAACAACTGGTGGTAGTTTATCATTCATAGTGCCATTGTGGGTCTGCATGCTAAATATCCAGCTTCAAATACTTCATAAGTTAACCTCTATAGGCCTACCTCTACAGTTGATATGCAGTTGGCCAAATGCTCATGATATGCAGGTGCTAAAATATCATTTTGCTTCTGATCCCTAAACGACAAGATTAAAATTACTGCAGATTTCCCCAATCCCTCTGTGGTGTCCATGGATATAGTGCAGTGTATAATAGGGTTGAAGATATCTGATTGGCTAAGAAACACAGAACTCCATCAGGTCCATTCAATAAAGAGGAACATTTTAATGTTGTCATCTTATTGAAAAAGGAAATACAATCATTTACATTCTGCACCGTTATTGGCTATGTAACCTCAATGGCCGGTGGTAATGCTAGCTGCATTATTGGTGAGTAGATTAGAGTATTTTCAACCCACCTGGATACTTACCGTACCCACCTGACACCGGCAGCAATTACTGGCCTGACCCTTTCCCATTTAATCACTCTCCATTTCCCTACACAATCATCATCTGTGATTCCTTATGGTTTAGCGAAGCTGTCAGAGAACTGCAGCACGACTCACCTGTCCCAGCTGCCTGGGAGACCAAGCCACATTTATATCGCTTAAATAGGGTGGGCACTCAGCCAAAGTCCCTAACAGACACACACAGAGTAGACTCACAATATAATGCTGCCATAACAGGGGCTTATTTTTCAAATGGCCTTGTGAGATGTTCACCTATAAGACATAATGTCCCTATAACAGGTGTTATAGCGATATAGAGGTGAGGAGTCTGTAATTCTGTTAGCAAAACATGGCCTTCCCCTGATCAGACCAAGGTAATGACCACAGTCATCTGTCTGTCTGCAGTGATATCATCAAAATTCAGATAGAGTGAGGGAAAGAGAGAGAGACACAGAGAGAGAGAGAGAGAGAGAGAGAGAGAGAGAGAGAGAGAGAGAGAGAGAGAGAGAGAGAGAGAGAGAGAGAGAGAGAGAGAGAGAGAGAGAGAGAGAGAGAGAGAGAGAGAGAGAGAGCTGCAACTATTTTCACTTTTCTCACTTCTGATAGAGATCAGCGTACAGTATATTCACATAGGCAGAGAATGAAGTAGAATCATCCTCCTCACTCACAGCGTTACCTCTCTATCCCTGATGAGAGTGTATCCTGGCCTTTAGGTCTGCTTAATTGCTGTCATTAGTGAGTAATGTGAGCCCTCACTGTTGAAGGGCAAATGGATGGATGGGTGGATAGAGGGGAGGGAGGTATGCAGGGATGGTGGGATGGATGGAGGAGGAGATGGTTCCACCAGGCTTAAAAGAGAGTGGATGTGAGGTTTATATATTTTTATCGCAGAAACACACATAACTCTGTAACATACACACGCAGGCATGCACACACACACACACACACACACACACACACACACACACACACACACACACACACTCACTTACTTACTTACTCACACACACACTGCAAAATGTATACTGTAGATTCACACATTCAGCAATTATATACTCACACAATCTGATTTTACTATCTCTTTATCTCTCTCTCTTTCTCTCTCTCTTTCACTCTCTCGCTTTCACTCTTTCTCTCTCTCTCTTTCTCTCTCTCTCTCACTCTTTCACTCTCTATCTCTCTCTATTTCTTTCTCTCTCTCTCTGTCTCTCTCTCTCTCTATATATCTATCTATCTATCTATCTATCTATCTATCTATCTATCTATCTATCTATCTATCTATCTATCTATCTATCTATCTATCTATCTATCTCTCTCTCTCTCTCTCTCTCTCTCTCTCTCTCTCTCTCTCTCTCTCTCTCTCTCTCTCTCTCTCTCTTCGCTCTCGCTCTCGCTCTCGCTCTCGCTCTCGCTCTCGCTCTCTCTTTCTCTAGGCTCTTGCTATGGGGATGATGACAGAGTATTATCACTACATCTTCACCACACTGGTAAGTAAAGTACAGTCGTATGTTCCACTGCCTGCCGAGATGCTTCACCATCATTTTGCCTGTCTAGCTTTTGTATCCATCTGGAAACTTCTGACACAGTGAAGGTGTGAGCTAAACAGAGTCGCTCTTCAATCTTCATGTTTTCCCTCAAACTGACTAACAGCCAATCCAAAAGTCCTGAAATGTGAAATATTCATGCATCAAAAGTAAAGCAACAATCTATTTTATGTCTTAGGTGTGAGAAAGAAAGTGATATCAGAATGGTTTAGCTCATGTGCGGTGATGATCAAGGGTAACAAGAACATTGAATGTGAAAGTGAATGACAGCCTCCCTATCCTTCCCTGGAGGAGCACAGGGAAATCTGGCAGAGAGGAGAGTGTCAACTTTCATTTCTCTCTTGAAAGAGAGAGATATAGAGACAGAGAGAGAGAGAGAGGGAGGGAGTGGGAGAGAGAGCGTGAGAGGGGGGGTCAGATAGCTGTTCAGTTCTGACACCCCATGGTTGTGTAACTGACATGGTCCTTGGCCTACTTCAGAGGGCTGCTCTATTTCTCTCTTTCTGCAGAGATTATCACACACACATGCACACACACCCTCTACATTATCCCTGACTCCCTCTCTCTCTCTCATACTCACTCCCTGTCCCGTTGTCAGGTCAGAAACATTATTCAAGTCCTACTCCTATTAGAGCCATATCTCTCATTCATCTAACACTAGCTAGAGTTAAGATCAAAACACTCACTTTCTCTTTTGACTCTTCCTGCCCCACCCCCTCCCCCCAGCCAGAATATGAACATCCTTTGAACTAAAACCTTCCGTTTTTTTCACTGTCTGAGCTTTTCATCAAGAGAAAAATAAATCCTTCCATTTAAACGTTTGAAATGAAAGATCTAAATGTCCACATTCTCTTTATAGAAGCCATTCAGTGTATCACAATGAACGCAATTAAGTCTGGCGAAGCCATTTGCAGGATGTATGAAATGAGAAAAGTGAACATGAGTGAAGATGAGGAGTTGGGGAGGGACTGAGGAGAGGGAACAGATATGAGGACGTTCTAACATGTTCCAATGTTGAGTTTGGCAGAGAGGGGACCCAGTACTGAGAGCTTAATTCTCCCACCAGAGTGAACAGCCTATCCACATCGATGAACACATATGGCAGCCATTTTCTGCCAGATTTTACTTTTACAATACTCCAGTGTTAGCTCCAATTGAGGAGCACACAGACACCACACATTAACTCACAATGCTACCATGTCCTTGCATATTCACAATCAGCATTCCTATTTAATTGTTAGTCTATACTTCATCCTTTTTGCTCCTAGTGGAGGAAATGGCTTTGTTTATAACACAATTATAACCCCTCTTTAGCGTATTATATATACAGTGAGGGAAAAAAGTATTTGATCCCCTGCTGATTTTGTACGTTTGCCCACTGACAAAGAAATGATCAGTCTAATTTTAATGGTAGGTTTATTTGAACAGTGAGAGACAGAATAACAACAAATAAATCCAGAAAACGCATGTCAAAAATGTTATAAATTGATTTGCATTTTAATTAGGGAAATAAGTATTTGACCCCCTCTCAATCAGAAAGATTTCTGGCTCCCAGGTGTCTTTTATACAGGTAACGAGCTGAGATTAGGAGCACACTCTTAAAGGGAGTGCTCCTAATCTCAGCTTGTTACCTGTATAAAAGACACCTGTCCACAGAAGCAATCAATCAATCAGATTCCAAACTCTCCACCATGGCCAAGACCAAAGAGCTCTCCAAGGATGTCAGGGACAAGATTGTAGACCTACACAAGGCTGGAATGGGCTACAAGACCATCGCCAAGCAGCTTGGTGAGAAGGTGACAACAGTTGGTGCGATTACTCGCAAATGGAAGAAACACAAAATAACTGTCAATCTCCCTCGGCCTGGGGCTCCATGCAAGATCTCACCTTGTGGAGTTGCAATGATCATGAGAACGGTGAGGAATCAGTCAGAACTACACGGGAGGATCTTGTCAATGATCTCAAGGCAGCTGGGACCATAGTCACCAAGAAAACAATTGGTAACACACTACGCCGTGAAGGACTGAAATCCTGCAGCGCCCGCAAGGTCCCCCTGCTCAAGAAAGCACATATACAGGGCCGTCTGAAGTTTGCCAATGAACATCTGAATGATTCAGAGGACACCTGAGTGAAAGTGTTGTGGTCAGATGAGACCAAAATGGAGCTCTTTGGCATCATCTCAACTCGCCGTGTTTGGAGGAGGAGGAATGCTGCCTATGACCCCAAGAACACCATCCCCACCGTTAAACATGGAGGTGGAAACCTTATGCTTTCGGGGTGTTTTTCTGCTAAGGGGACAGGACAACTTCACCGCATCAAAGGGACGATGGACGGGGCCATGTACCGTCAAATCTTGGGTGAGAACCTCCTTCCCTCAGCCAGGGCATTGAAAATGGGTTGTGGATGGGTATTCCAGCATGACAATGACCCAAAACACGGCCAAGGCAACAAAGGAGTGGTTCAAGAAGAAGCACATTAAGGTCCTGGAGTGGCCTAGCCAGTCTCCAGACCTTAATCCCATAGAAAATCTGTGGAGGGAGCTGAAGGTTCGAGTTGCCAAACGTCAGCCTTGAAACCTTAATGACTTGGAGAAGATCTGCAAAGAGGAGTGGGACAAAATCCCTCCGGAGATGTGTGCAAACCTGGTGGCCAACTACAAGAAACGTCTGACCTCTGTGATTGCCAACAAGGGTTTTGCCACCAAGTACTAAGTCATGTTTTGCAGAGGGGTCAAATACTTATTTCCCTCATTAAAATGCAAATCAATTTATAACATTTTTGACATGCGTTTTTATGGATTTTTTTGTTGTTATTCTGTCTCTCACAGTTTAAATAAACCTACCATTAAAATTATAGACTGGTCATTTCTTTGTCAGTGGGCAAACGTACAAAATCAGCAGGGGATCAAATACTTTTTTCCCTCACTGTAGGCCTATGTATGTTATTTTCCTACTTGCCTGAATCCTTAACTCTTCCCTGTCAGGACCTGTTTGCGCTGGACGTGGAGGCCTACCGTTACAGTGGGGTGAACATGACTGGCTTTAGGATCCTGAATACGGAGAACAGCCAAGTGGCCTCCATCATAGAGAAGTGGTCCATGGAACGCCTGCAGGCCCCGCCCAAACCTGACTCTGGCCTACTGGACGGCTTCATGACGGTGAGTCATCACTACAGCTACTGTATGGGGCCAATCGAAAATAGCGCCCTATTTGCTAACCCTTATTCCCTATAGCCTTTAGTGCGCTACTTTTGGCCAGAATAGGGTTCCATTTTGGATGCAGCCGCTACTATGATAGGGATATATGTCTATAACTCTTTGTTGCTCTTCTCTTCTGCAAAGTTATGAATATTATTACTATGGAATAGGGACTGCTATGTGGCAGAGAAATCCATTCCACCATTAGATTTATTCCTAGTTAATTTAGATATCACATTAGACATTTGATGGAGGAAGGCAGGAATGTTGTTTGGACATAGATTATGCTTTCTCTGTGTGTGATTGTTGCCAATGCATTCGCCGTGGTGAAACAGCCATGCTTCCTGTGAGCACCCAGCCTGTCCCAGAGGACTGAAACACACAACCTCCTGGGTCCCTGGGCTCTGAGCCCAGGGTGATAACATGGCTCCTGTTGCATGGATCCAACCCCTCTCTGATAACAGCACACAACCAGTAATGACTGTTCTACAACAGTCCTGCTACACCGCTACTCTCTCTTATCTGGGAGCACTGCCAAAATATGAACTCACCAGAGACAGGGAGAGAGATGGAGGACAAGGAGGGCGAGAGAGCGAGAGAAAGGGAGCGAGATGACTGGAATTAGGTTTCCAGAACAACTGTTAAGGTGCTAAAAGTGACAAGTGGCTGGACTGACTGGTCAGATTCCAGTTGGAGGGAAGCGGATATTGATAGCTGTGGCTTGCCACTGGAGGATAGAGAGCTTCCTTTTATGTTCAAGGAAGCTTGCTGAAGAGTTAGTTACAGGGTTGCACTGTATCTTAGACCTGTTTGCCTCTTTGTAAGAGCCTTCTGTTGGATTAGTGGGTCAGTTGGTGGTGCTTCTCTCTGGAGGCCTCCAATAGACTGTGAGGATAATTGATGTATTTCTCTGACACATAGTCAATTGAAATCTAAGGAATCAACTTACTTGGTGCTTCACCCTCCACACTCATGTACATAAACTAGCTCTCTCAGATCAATAGGTCTTCACTCCAGTATTTGTAGTGGCAAGGACAACTGCAAAGCCCTCTATCTGCTGTTTGTGTTCCCCTCTGTTCCTTATGTAGTCTATAAGGCTGGATGAGTATTACCTCATAAGACTGTTATTTTTGGATCAGAGGCATCACAAGATTTATTCCAGTGGAGGAATGTGCTGTGACCCCGCTCATCAGGGAATTAATGGCATAGTTGGAAGGCGGGGATTGATTCATTAGACAAATGGCAATCAGTCAGCAGCTAATGCATATTGACATGGCGAAAGGTTCTGTAAACGTTTGATTAACGGATTCATTTGTGAGCTGTATTTACAGTCTTGTGTGCTTAAGTACTGAACCGCTGATGTAACTTATGGACTGGCGATCATGACAGATTACACCCAGAGCAATACAAAGACTCAGCTATTTTTATACAGTACAGCTCCTTTTTTGGGGTACCATTTTCTGTGTATTTTTTGAAGCACTATGGAAATGTGCATTTCTTTGTGTGTGCGTGCGTTTGTGTGTGGATGGATAATTTATTCTACCAATGATGTTGAAAAGAATGGAGAGTAGATGGAGAACAGGAAAAATCATATCCACCAAAAAGGTGTGAAGGGGTAGACAAATCCTAGTCCAGGCACCAGGTTTGTTAAAACAACTTTTAACACTTTAGATTGGACTTTTCTGTGTGATTTAATCCCTGTTCCTCTCCCACTGTTTGATCTGCAGAACAGAGCACTCTGAGAGATTAGAGAGAGGTGGTCCTCTCCCACCTAGCTTGGTTGCAGCCTTGTTATTTCGGCTTAAAGTGGATCTTGGTGCCTGCCTTATTTGGCTGTGACTCTCGAAAGATTCCTGTCGCCTGTAAAACCTCAGAAACAAACACCAGTGCCAAAGAGGATAATGATTAAACCGGCAAATTTTCATTTTCACCCGAGGAGGTTTTTTTCTCCTTCTTCCCTTTTTTTTTTTTGATGTGTTTGTGTGCTGCAGTGCTGTATAATAACGCTTCATTCTGCACCTCATTCCTTTATGCTACAATGAATCTTCCTTTGGAGAAGAAAGTCCTGCCCTGTCACGGCTTAACACGCATAATGAAAATGACCTAACAAGCCCTACAGGCTCATTAGCATAATTTATCCTCCTTGCTAATTGCTATAGCTGCTGTCAGTTTCACTCTGAGGCAGCTAGGCTAATCTCAAGGAGATTCCGAAAACACCCAGGCATGACCACACATCCTACAATTTATCTCCCTGTCTTGAGTTGGAGAGGGGAGGCATTAACTTTTAACCGCCTCTCTCTTTGGGTCAGGGCAGATAGATATCCCCACGATTTGAATGTAGTTGGCCGCTGTTTTGTTTTTGTCAGGAGTTTGAGGATAAAATGGTGTTCATATAATTGAAACCTAGCAACCACACCATCGGTAATCATACCAATACTTTCCCCATGAAGAAAAATAGACATACTGTAGATCCAGGGCAAATTCAAATGGACATGTCTGTGCTACTGGGTGGGATGCCATTTTGTGATTTGACAGGTAGGCTATCATTGCATGTCCGGCTTTAGCGGAAATGGGAAAATACTTTTCAATACCAGCAGTCAAACACATATGGAATCACATTACTCAACCATCCACATATATCATAATGCAGACTGAAAGATTTGCAGAAACTCTTACAGATGTAAAGAATGAAACAGACATAGAGAGAGTATCGAGACAGAGACAAAGAGACCGGTTGAATGGAGAAGGAGAGAGATTGAGAAAACGGAGGAGAGAGAGAGAGAGAGAGAGAGAGAGAGAGAGAGAGAATAGTGAGGAGACATTGAGAGATGAATTATTCTGTGCTCTCTTAGCCGTCCCCTCGGCTCAGCCCCTTCTCCTGATCGATCTGTCCATCATGCCGTCACCATGGCATCTCCGGGGTGATCTCCCTGAGTGGCAGCAAGGGGTGGTGAACATGGCTGCTGCCTGCCAGAGAGGGGGGAGCTGTCCCTGGCCAGTTAGCAGGCTGCTGGACAAGCACTGGACACACCTGAATCACACCTGAACACACCTGAACAGCCCTGGCTAGACATGGCCAGCAGGGTCATCCCCCATTGTCTTCCGACAGGTGGCGTCATTCTAATGTGACATGCATTGCCATCGCTCTATCTGACGTTAAACAATGGGTCAGTCCCTAAACAGCCCTGGCAAGCCAGCAGACCCCTGACACAGCCCTGGACAGACCCTGGACAGACCCTGGACAGCTCATATCCTGGGATAATCCACATTTTATTCCAGTGCTGTGACAACGCTCCAATAGAAGTGAGAGCTACATATGGGAGTGGGCGATATTTCTTTACCAGATATTGGCCTCCTCTTCAATCTTGGTTTTGTGATGAACCCCATTTGAACCCTATTTCTCCACCCCACAGATGAAGCTCCTCTATCTAAGCAGTGGCCGTCTGCTTCTCTCTGTACTTCAGGCCAGCTCGCTCTTTTTGTGGCTGAGGGTCTTAGATTTGGGATTTGGCGCTGCATCTGTCCACATGCGGGGAGAGGAATTTGGAAGTGGAAGATGCCGGGGCATTATTCTGGCAGCTGGGTTGGCATGTGTGGTAGCTGGCAGAGACAGGCAGTGCCCCCCTCTTATCCCAAGGCCAGAGGCTCTACTGCCACTGAGATGACCCAAAGCTAGACCAGTCTCATCCTTTATCCCATTCATCACACCATATGGTTTTAGGTCTTCCTATTGGATTACTATTTGACAAGCTTTTGCTATATTATATAATATACCACAACATTTATTGAAACCTCTTGAATCTGATTGGTTAAACATCCAATTATTTAGTCCAATCAGTGGAAGCAGATTATAGCCCAGTTAAAACACAGAGATATACATACAGTAGTATGTGTGTCCATTTTGTGTTCTGGCTGAGCTGCTGTCATTTGTTTTTGGCGCTGTAGTGGCTGTGTGTAGCATACTGATGGTGTGTGTGGGTGTGTGAGTGTAGGTGTGTGTGTGTGTGTAGCGGATGTGTGTGTTTGTGTGTTTGCGTAGCCGCTGTCACATGCATTTTTGCACAGACACACGGGGCTGCATTAATAACTACGTGCCCCACGGTGTCGCCGCCAGGTACCAGCATAGACAGGTGTCCCCGGAGATGGGTTACTGTGGAAACGGAGTGATAATCTTGATTTTGGAAACAGGGCTGGCATGTCGTCCTCCCTCAATCCCCCATCCCCCCAATCTGACATCCCCCTCTCCTCTCCTCTCCTCTCCTCTCCTCTCCTCTCCTCTCCTCTCCTCTCCTCTCCTCTCCTCTCCTCTCCTCTCCTCTCCTCTCCTCTCCTCTCCTCTCCTCTCCTCTCCTCTCCTCTCCTCTCCTCTCAGGGGCGGCAGGTAGCCTAGTGGTTAAGAGTGTTGGGCCAGTAACCGAAAGGTTACTTGCCCGAGCAGGCAAGGTGGAAAGAATCTGCCGTTCTGCCCTTGAGCAGGGCAGTTAACCCCCAACAACAACTGCTCCCCAGGCGGATTAAGGCAGCCCCCCGCACTTCTCGTATTCAGAGGGTTTGGGTTAAATGTGGAAGACACATGCAACTGACTAGGTCTCCTCTCCTCCAGGGACTGCTGCCAGCTACATACCTCATCCCACTGCTCCCCTGAGAGCGATGAGCCATGTTACTCTATCCCACTATCAAACTTCTACTCTCAGTCTGAAATATCTCCCTCCATGTTTAGGATCTGACTCTATACCTAACTCTTATAATCTCCCTCCAATTCCCCCCCATATACACTGAGTGTACAAAACATTAGGAACACCTTCTTAATATTGAGTTGCACCCCCTTTTGCCCTCAGAGCAGCCTCGATTCGTCAGGGCATGGAATCTACAAGGACGCCGGCCCATGTTGACTGCAATGCTTCCCACAGTTGTGTCAAGTTGGCTGGATGTCCTTAGGGTGGTGGACCGTTCTTGATACACACGGGAAACTGTTGAGCGTGAAAAACCGAGTAGCGTTACAGTTCTTGACACACTCAAACCGGTGCGCCTGGCACCTACTACCATACCCCATTTCAAAGGCACTTAAATCTTTTGCCTTGCCCATTCACCCTCTGAATCGCACACATACACAAACCATGTCTCAATTGTCTCAAGGCTTACAAATCCTTCTTTAACCTGTCTCCTCCCCTTCATCTACACTGATTGAAGTGGATTTAACAAGGGATCATGTGGGGATCAATAAGGGATCATAGCTTTCACCTAGATTCACTTGGTCAGTCTATGTCATGGAAGGAGCAGATGTTCCTAATGTTTTGTACACAGTGTATGTATTCTCATTTGAACTCAGGATAGAATTCACTACTTTGAGCGCAAGGAATGAATAGAAAAATAATAACACAAGGAATAAATACACAATGAGTAACGATAACTCGGCTATATACACAGAGAGAGGAAGAGAGAAAGCGAAAGAGGGAAAGAAAGTCAGAGGATGGATGAAAGAAAAGCAGGAGAAAAGGAACGATTGACATTGCCATGTCTACAGAGTAAGTGAAGAGTTTATTTCCAAGACGCTATATCCACAAATGTTTCACATTTGTGTTTTCTCATCAGAAATTATTGCTTATGGGTACAATATTGTGTATGTAAAAAATATTAATGTTCTCAGATGTTTTATTAATAGATTTTAGATGTGTATTAAAATGTGTTATTTTTGCAAAACACTATGTATCCATTGTTTGTATATTTTACTGTGATATGTAGTTGTCTCACGTAGCTATCTTAAGATCAAATGACTAAAATGTAAAATGTAAACGTTTTACATATACAGTTGAAGTCGGAAGTTTACATACACCTTAGCCAAATACATTTAAACTCAGTTTGTCACATTTCCTGACATTTAATCCTAGTAAAAATGCCCTGTCTTAGGTCAGTTAGGATCACCACTTTATTTTAAGAATGTGAAATGTCAGAATAATAGTAGAGAGAATTATTTATTTCAGTTTTTATTTCTTTCATCACATTCCTACTGGGTCAGAAGTTTACATACACTCAATTAGTGTTTGGTACCATTGCCTTTAAATATTTTAACTTGGGTCAAACGTTTCGGGTAGCCTTCCACAAGCTTCCCACAATAAGTTGGGTGAATTTTGGCCCATTCCTCCTGACAGAGCTGGTGTAACTGAGTCAGGTTTGTAGGCCTCCTTGCTCGCACACGCTTTTTCAGTTCTGCCAACAAGTGTTCCTTAGGATTGAGGTCAGGGCTTTGTGATGGCCACTCCAATACCTTGACTTTGTTGTCCTTTAGCCATTTTGCCACAACTTTGGAAGTATGCTTGGGGTCATTGTCCATTTGGAAGACCCATTTGCGACCAAGCTTTAACTTCCTGACTGATGTCTCGAGATGTTGCTTCAATATATCCACATAATTTCCTTCCTCATGATGCCATCTATTTTGTGAAGTGCACCAGTCCCTCCTGCAGCAAAGCACCCCCACAGCATGATGCTGCCACCCCGTGCTTCACGGTTGGGATGGTGTTCTTCGGCTTGCAAGCAACTCCCCTTTTCCTCCAAACATAACGATGGTCATTATGGCCAAACAGTTCTATTTTTGTTTCATCAGACCAGAGGACATTTCTCCAGAAAGTACGATCTTTGTCCCCATGTGCAGTTGCAAACCGTAGTCTGGCTTTTTTATGGCGGTTTTGGAGCAGTGGCTTCTTCCTTGCTCTGCAGCCTTTCAGTTTATGTCGATATAGGACTCGTTTTACTGTGGATATAGATACTTTTGTATCTGTTTCCTCCAGCATATTCACAAGGTCCTTTGCTGTTGTTCTGGGATTGATGTGTACTTTTCGCACCAAAGTACGTTCATCTCTAGGAGACAGAACGCGTCTCCTTCCTGAGCGGTATTGTCACGCGTGCTGTAGGTGGGTGTAGTGGTGGAATCAAACGCAGGACACCGAAGTATAGTCCAACAGACTTTAGTAACTCTCCAACAAGGAAATTACGAGAACACTTGCCCGTAGGCGAAATAACGCACGAAGGCGAACAAAACAAATGCGCACTACACAGGTGCGTAAACACTCCACGCAGTGGAGGGAAGCTCAACCGAGCGAAATAGCGAACATCAGCCCTACACACGACAGACAAAAATCAATAACACACAACACCTGACAAACACAACGAGAACTAAATAGGACACTAATGACACTAAATGAAAACAGGTGTGACAACAATCAGACAAAAGCAAACGAACATGAAACATACAACGGTGGCAGCTAGTATTCCGGAGACAACGAACGCTGAAGCCTGCCCGAACAAGGGAGAGAGGCAGCCTCGGCCGAAACCGTGACAGTACCCCCCCCTTGACGCGCGGCTCCAGACGTGCGCCGACTCCGGCCTCGGGGACGACCCGGAGGACGCGGAGCAGGGTGCGTCGGGTGCCCACGATGGAATTCCGTCAGGAGAGACGGGTCCAAAATGTCTCTCCTCGGCACCCAGCACCGCTCCTCCGGACCGTACCCCTCCCACTCCACTAGATACTGGAGACCCCCATCCGACGTCTCGAATCCAAGATGGACCTCACGGAGTACGCCGGTGCCCCCTCGATGTCCAATGGGGGCGGAGGAGTCTCCCTGATCTCACTTTCTTGGAGTGGGCCAGCTACCACCGGCCTGAGAAGGGACATATGGAACGAGGGGTTAATACTTTTATATTCAACAGGTAGCTGTAATTTATAACACACCTCGTTCAACCTTCCCAGGACTTTAAATGGCCCTACAAACCGCCGACCCAGTTTCCGACAGGGCAGGCGGAGGGGCAGGTTCCTGGTAGAGAGCCAGACTCGATCACCAGGTGCGTACACCGGTCCCTCACTGCGGTGGAGATCGGCGCTCGCCTTATGACGTCGGAGGGCCCGCTGCAGGTGGACGTGTGCAGCGTTCCATGTCTCCTCCGAGCGCCTCGCCCACTCATCCACCGCAGGAGCCTCGATCTGGCTCTGCTGCCAGGGTGCCAGAACCGGCTGGTAACCTAACACACATTGGAAAGGGGTTAGGTTAGTGGAGGAATGGCGTAGGGAATTCTGGGCCATTTCGGCCCAGGGAACGTACCTTGCCCACTCCTCCGGCCGGTCCTGGCAGTATGTTCTAAGAAACCTGCCCACATCCTGGTTTACACGTTCCACCTGCCCATTACTCTCCGGGTGGTAACCCGAGGTGAGGCTCACCGAGACCCCCAACCGCTCCATAAAGGCCCTCCAGACTCATGAGGTAAATTGGGGACCTCGATCAGACACAATATCCTCGGGTACCCCGTAGTGCCGGAACACATGGGTGAATAGGGCTTCGGCAGTTTGCAGGGCGGTAGGAAGGCCCGGCATGGGGAGCAAACGACAGGCCTTAGAAAACCGGTCCACAACGACCAGTATAGCGGTATTCCCCTGTGAAGGAGGAAGGTCAGTAAGGAAATCCACCGAGAGGTGGGACCATGGTCGTTGTGGCACGGGCAGGGGTAGTAACTTACCCCTAGGCAGATGTCTAGGCGCCTTACACTGGGCGCACACCGAGCAGGAGGAAACATAAACCCTCACATCCCTTGCCAACGTGGGCCACCAGTACTTGGCACTAAGACAGTGCACTGTCCGGCCGATACCCGGATGTCCAGAGGAGGGTGACGTGTGAGCCCAATAGATCAATCGATCCCGAACCTCGAGCGGAACGTACTCCGACCCTCCGGGCACTGTGGTGGACTAGGGTCGGTGCGTAACGCCCGCTCGAGCTCAGCATCGACCTCCCACACTACCGGTGCCACCAGACACGACTCCGGCAGTATGGGAGTGGGCTCCACGGACCTCTCCTCCATGTCATACCGCCGAGACAGCGCATCTGCCTTACCGTTCTGGGACCCAGGGATGTACGTGATCTTAAACGTAAACCGGGTCAAAAACATATTCCATCTAGCCTGCCGAGGGTTTAGCCTCCTCGCTGCCCGGATGTACTCCAGGTTACGGTGGTCCGTCAAAATGAGGAAAGGGTGTTGAGCCCCCTCAAGCCAGTGCCTCCACACCTTTAGGGCCTGTACCACGGCTAACAGCTCCCTGTCCCCTACGTCATAGTTTCGCCTCCGCCGGACTGAGCTTCTTGGAATAAAAAGCACAGGGGCGGAGTTTAGGTGGCGCGCCTGATCTTTGTGAAAGCACGGCTCCTATACCGGCCTCAGACGCGTCCACCTCTACCTGAAATGGTAAAGAGGGATCCGGATGCGCCAGCACCGGAGCCGAGGTAAACAGGTCCTTCAGCCTCCCAAATGCCCTGTCCGCCTCGGCAGACCACTGCAGACGCACCGGGCCCCCCTTCAAGAGAGACGTGATGGGAGCTGCCACCTGTCCAAAACCCCCGGATAAACCTCCGGTAGTAATTCGCAAACCCCCAAAAACTGCTGCACCTCCTTCACAGTGGTTGGTGTTTGCCAATTACGCACGGCTGACACCCGGTCTACCTCCATCTTCACCCCTGACGCAGACAACTGATACCCCCAAAAAGGAGACCGACTCCTGGAAAAACAGACACTTCTCTGCCTTAACATACAGGTCGTGCTCCACCAGCCTCCGCAACACTCTGCGCACCAGGGCCACATGCTCGACACGGGTAGGCGAGTACACGAGAATGTCATCTATGTACACCACGACCCCCTGCCCCTGCATGTCCCTGAAGATCTCATCCACGAATGATTGGAAAACTGACGGAGCGTTCATCAACCCGTATGGCATGACAAGATACTCGTAATGGCCCGAGGTGGTACTAAAGGCTGTCTTCCATTCATCGCCCTCCCTGATGCGCACCAAGTTGTACGCGCTCCTGAGATCTAATTTAGTGAAGAAACGCGCCCCATGCAAGGACTCAGTCATGGTCGCAATCAGCGGGAGTGGATAACTGTACTTCACCGTGATCTGATTGAGACCACGGTAATCGATGCATGGGCGCAAACCACCATCCTTCTTCTTCACAAAAAAGAAACTCGAGGATGCAGGGGAAGTGGAAGGCCGTATGTATCCTTGTCTCAGAGATTCGTCTATGTAAGTCTCCATAGCTTTCTTCTCCTCCTGAGACAGAGGATACACATGGCTCCGTGGGAGCGCAGCTCCTGCCTGGAGGTCTATCGCACAATCTCCCTGCCTATGGGGCGGCAACTGCGTTGCCCTCGACTTACTAAACGCAATAGCCAAATCCCCATACTCAGGGGGAACGTGCAATGCGGGCACCTGGTTTGGACTCTCCACCGAGGTAGCCCCTACGGAAACGCCTAAACATCTACCCACACACTGGGCAGACCACTCCATCAGAGCCCTCTCCTGCCACGAAATAGATGGGTTATGGGTACTCAACCAGGGCATGCCCAGCACCACCGGATACGCAGGAGAGTCAATCAGAAATAGCTGAATCATCTCCTGATGACCCCCCTGCGCACACATCCTAAGTGGCGCAGTGACCTCCCTGATCAAGCCCGCACCCAACGGACGGCTATCTAGGGCATGAACGGGGAAAGGGACATCAACAGGAAGAAGGGGAATCCCTAAAGCTAAACAAAATTTCTTATCAATAAAATTCCCAGAATCCCTGAATCTACCAGCGCCTTATGCTGGGAATGAGGTGCTACCTGTGGAAAACTCACAGGCAAACAGAAATGTGCAATAGAGAGCTCTGGGTGAGTGGGGCGCCTACTCACCTGGAAGGAATCCCCAGTGCGGGACCTGTCGTCCTCTCCCCTAGGAGGCCATCCCCAGCACCTAGCCGCGGTGTGTCCTCCCGACCACAGTTGGTGCAGGGGATGGACCCCCTAGTAAGCCGACCCCTCCTCTCTCTAGCGCCAGCACCCCCGAGCTCCATGGGACACGGCTCGGAGGCGCTGGAGGGTGAAATGGACGGACCCCCTCGGAACGTCCCGCGGGTAGCTAGTAGGTTATCCAGCCTGATGGACATGTCGACCAACTGGTCGAACGAGAGGCTGGTGTCCCTACAAGCCAGCTCCCGACGGACGTCCTCTCGTAGACTACACCTGTAGTGATCGACGAGAGCCCGATCATTCCACCCTGCATCTGCCGCTAGAGTACGGAATTCGAGGGCGAACTCTTGCGCACTACTCCTCCCCTGCCGGAGGAAGACCAGACGCTCCCCCGCCGCTTTCCCCTCCGGGGGATGGTCAAACACCGCCCTGAAGCGGCGGGAGAACTCGTCGTACGTGATGGTGTCCGCGTCGATCTTCCTCCACTCCGCGTTGGCCCATTCCAATGCCTTCCCGGAAAGGCAGGAGATCAGGGCGGACACGCTCTCATGTCCCGAGGGCGCCGGGTGCACGGTGGCCAGGTACAGCTCCACCTGGAGAAAGAATCCCTGACACCCGGCCGCGGTTCCATCGTAGGACCTCGGGAGCGAGAGTCGGACTCCTCGGGGTTCCGGTGCTCGAATGGGCGGACTGGCCGATGGTGCTGGCAGGGAGGGTGGCGGTGGAGGCGTTCCCCAGCCTCGAATGGTGGTGATCACCTCCTGCAGTGCCGTCCCCATCTGCAGGATCTGGTCCCGTTGTTCCCGAACCTGGTCCTCCAGCGTTGTCTGGGCTGCTGCGGCTCCTGCTGATTCCATTTTAAGGTGTGTTATTCTGTCACGCGTGCTGTAGGTGGGTGTAGTGGTGGAATCAAACGCAGGACACCGAAGTATAGTCCAACAGACTTTAGTAACTCTCCAACAAGGAAATTACGAGAACACTTGCCCGTAGGCGAAATAACGCACGAAGGCGAACAAAACAAATGCGCACTACACAGGTGCGTAAACACTCCACGCAGTGGAGGGAAGCTCAACCGAGCGAAATAGCGAACATCAGCCCTACACACGACAGACAAAAATCAATAACACACAACACCTGACAAACACAACGAGAACTAAATAGGACACTAATGACACTAAATGAAAACAGGTGTGACAACAATCAGACAAAAGCAAACGAACATGAAACATACAACGGTGGCAGCTAGTATTCCGGAGACAACGAACGCCGAAGCCTGCCCGAACAAGGGAGAGAGGCAGCCTCGGCCGAAACCGTGACAGGTATGATGGCTGCGTGGTCCCATGGTGTTTATACTTGCGTACTATTGTTTGTACTGATGAACGTGGTACCTTCAGGCATTTGGAAATTGCTCCCAAGGATGAACCAGACTTGTGGAGGTCTACAATTTTTTTTTTCTGAGGTCTTGGCTGATTTCTTTTGATTTTCCCATGATGTCGAGCAAAGAGGCACTGAGTTTGAAGGTAGGCCTTGAAATACATCCACAGTTACACCTCCAATTGACTCAAATTATGTAAATTAGCCTATCAGAACTTCTAATGCCATGACATCATTTTCTGGAATTTTCCAAGCTGTTTAAAGGCACTGTCAACTTAGTGTATGTAAACTTCTGACCCACTGGAATTGTGATAAAGTGAATTATAAGTGAAATAATCTGTCTGTAAACAATTGTTGCATAAAGTAGATGTCCTAACCGACTTGCCAAAAATATAGTTTGTTAACAAGAAATTTGTGGAGTGGTTGAAAAACAAGTTTTATTGACTCCAACCTAAGTGTATGTAAACTTCCTACTTCAACTGTAGATGTCCTAATAATGTATTGATTATTATAATAAAAAAATGTATGTCACAAATGTATCATTGTACAGTTCTTTATAAAAAAATCATTTGACTGTGTAAAACCTAGCAGTACCATCAAGTGATAGGTTTCAAACAAATACATATCTGTCATTGAACAAACCCATGCCATGATTAGATAGTGAAAAAACACACCAATCTCTTTCATAAGTTCTTTAATCAATAAAAGCTAATTTACCAACATTTCTGAAAATTGATATATAGCGTTGTGCAAAGAAACTCTTCAAGTATAGTTCAAGGCTACATCCAGCATCATAACAGGGCACAGCTTTATAACAGAGAGAGACCTCAATGTATGGATGCACTCAAAGCCAGCTCAGTACAATCTTGAATCCTATTCCATTTGCTTTGACCTTCATCAAAACAGTATATCTTCTCATCTTTATTGAAGGTCATTGTAAATAGCAAGTAATGTAGTGTGCCTATCATGTTAGACGTTATTCAAATTTCAAACACATTCAATTTTAAATATTACACTAAAATTGCTGCTCGTATCATTTTACATATATTTTACCCACATCCTGTATAACTGATGCTCATTATAAACATACATATTAAACTGTAGCTCTGCTCAGAGAGCCCTTAAAGCAGATTCCTCCTTTTTGCTCATTATCTATCGTTGCTGGGGAAACCACCAGATTCAGTTGAATGTTTAAGACTGTTAATCCTCCTGATGCTGTGTCTTAGTCACACCACCCTGGATTCTGCTAGTTGAGCACTCTGGTTCTGCGCACATGCACACGCACACACACACACACACACACACACACACACACACACACACACACACACACACACACACACACACACACACACACACACACACTGCACAGCTCTCTGCTCTGCTCTGAGGCTCCATGTCTGTAGTCTGCAGCAGACCCTATTCAAGGCTGGCCTGGGCCACATTTGTATGCCTGACAGAGTGGGGCTCTTTTTAATTGAAAAAGCTCCTCTTAAAGACTTAAAAACTCATTTAAGTTCCTGAGAGCTGAGATCAAATGGTACGCAGGGGGAGGAGGGGGGGGGAGAGAGGGTGGAGGGGGACGAGAGTGGGAGGAAGGGGGAGAGATCACGGGGGGTCGGCTATATAACCCCTCTGCATCATCCTGTCACGTCCACTCAGAGCTGGGTTGGAGAAGGGAGGCTAAACCCCCATCTCTTTATCACTGTAAGACTGTAACCACATTGGACCTCAGAAACCAACATCTCAACATCTCACTACACCCACTCTATGAGTGTGGCACCCCCTTTACTGTTCTGGACTGTCAGGACTAAACTCACTCACATAATCTGAACAGTTGTAACTCACACAGGGTTTATGGTAAGAATTAGCTATATATAGATAACACAGATTATGATATTAAACTAATCTAGTTCTCACACAATAATACACGTTAAAGTGTTCACTCTCATCAGTACCCACATCGTTCTCTCAGAATTACTCATGATGCAGTGTTTTGTTGTTCAGGGATGTAATGTCACTGTGAGCCACGGGTATAAACCTGCAGCTGCTCAGACATGTACACACACACACACACACACATGCACACAAACACACATGCATGAACAAAGACAGCTCAAAAACAAGGCCTCTGGCCTACCTTCCATCTCTTCAAATCAAAAAGACTTCAAGAAAGCCAAAGGGAATCTGACGGCATGGTCTCCCTTTGAGTCTTTTCTTACCTTGACTGAAAGGGTCTCTCATCAGACAGCTAGCTGCTCACAGGGCTTCTTTAGGTGTTAAAGAGCAGTGACATTCTTCTTCTATTCAATCCCTTACCTCCAGGATTATAGGCAGGGCCTGGAGGACATTTTCTTTGTTGTTTGAATGAATTATATTAAATACAAGGTCACAGTCATGTTATAGAACTGGATCGGGTGATGAGCCACCATGATAAACATCTCATGCAAAATCCAATAAGAAAAGATAATACCACAGTCCTAGCTTTGCAATGGATATTATCCAATTCACATTTATTCTGGCAATAATACCAAGGATGTGTAAAGAATTGTTGCAATTTACTGTTAGGCTCACAATGACAGACTCACAAGAGCTGGAGGTTTAGAATAGACTGTCTATTCAAAATCCTCGTCCAAATTTCCTAACAACACATCTCACGCACACCAGGCTAACATTATCATTATATTAGACCTCTGTTATATAAATGAAAGCTCACTTAGAAAAGAACACTACCCTATGGACTGTGGCCAAACAGATTACCTGTCCAATTCAACATTTGGTTACATTTTGAAGGGTAATGTAGTCTTGGATGACCAGTTCTTCCACATTGGTATGGTTCTTACATGTAATGTCTTGTCATATTGTCCTGAGGGTCAAATAAGGGATGGGGTCATAAAGGTCTTAGTTCAGAGTTAATGACATGACAATGCTCCCTACTTGCAGTCACTGTCCTCTTATTAAAGAGAGGAAATCAATTAGGCAGATGAACTATTTAGTCACAATCCAGGATCCTATTCATTAGGCACCAAACGGAAGAAAACGGACTGAAACGGGGTGGGATCACCAGAACAGGTCCAATCAGAAACGTTTGTTTTTGTATTCCGTTGCAAAATGTTTTGCGACCGTGTGTCCTAATGAATAGGACCAGGTGTCCAGTCTGCCCTGTGGATCCTGTCTGCACTGGGGTGGGGTGGGGTGGGGGAGAGAATGGTGAAGGGGGCTCTAGCGGAAATCAAGAGAGACAATAAAACAGACACACAGCAAAAGTGTGAAGCAGCTTGATCTTGAGACTCTTCTTCTTCTTACAAGATGTGATTTTCACGGAACATGAAAGCAAATTCACTAAGCTACAGTCAAAGTACCTGAAGGTATAAAACCAAAGCTTGCCTCTATTAAATACATCTTAGAAAGGAACAAACCGTTTTTCTTCCTTTTTCTTTGAGTTGCTGCTGCTTTTAGACTGTACTCCTCCAGTGGGAGTGTGACAGCGCAGTGAGGTGGAAAGGTTTTGCTCAGCCTGCGGCGATTCCTCATGGTAGCAACCTGATGGCAGGCGCTGGTGATCCGCTAGACTCTGCATTTGCGTTTGTGTGAGTGTGTGTGTGCGCACGCCTGCGCGCATTGCTCCCTGAGTCTATGCAACCTCTGGGTGACAAGTCTCTAGTTAGGTGTGAGTTGTGAGATCTGTTCAGTGTGGATTACAGGAGAGCAAAGAAGTGAGAGAAGTAGAGTATAACATTAAGAAAGGAACTAAAATTAGCAGGTGTGTGATGTAATGTGTTTTGATCAACAGCCAACAACATCTCACATCTATTTGTGGACACAGCTAATAATAAAACTTCTGCTTGGAGGTTTTTATGAGCTTTAATTCCTGGATCTATGTGTAGTCAAGAGAGACACTCAGTTGTGTTTCCATGATATTTCTCCACCACACACTGTTCACCCCAAGACAAAACAAGCCATAGGGAGAGCCAAAGAACTCTCCTGAGAGGACAGATAATCCACACACCCATTCAGACCTCTGCTCTCCCCAGCTAATTACTTTTGGTGTAACTATCACAAAACTCAGTTGTTTTTCAATCAGTTTCTCTGTTCCCTGTTTTAAAGTCATAATGCCTGATGACTCTCCTCATGAGTTTGGCCATTAAGGAGAGAGAAAATGGACTAGTTAATCTGGGTAGAGGAGGGCTATTTGTGAGTGTGCGTGTTTGTGCGCGTGCATGTGTTTGTGCCAGGAAGGGTGAGTCTATCAGGTCCCTAATGGAGAAACCCTGCTGGGGGGAGGTACTTGTCGTCTGGAAGAGGGGTAGTGAGAGCGAGCACAGACCCACATTACAAGCCCAAATGGTCCTATTGTGAACACGCAGTGGAAAAACTGCCCATGCTAGATTAGATAACCTAGGGCCCTCAACAACAGCAATGAGGCTATGTGTGTGTGTGTGTGAGAGAGAGAGAGAGAGAGAGAGAGAGAGAGAGAGAGAGAGAGAGAGAGAGAGAGAGAGAGAGAGAGAGAGAGAGAGAGAGAGAGAGAGAGAGAGAGAGAGAGAGAGAGAGAGAGAGAGAATAAAGTAAACAGGGAAAGTTGGCAAAGAAAGAGAGGGAAAAAGACTGGGTGAGAGGCAATGACATTAAATGTGTGGCTGAAAACAGATGATTTCCTATTTAACACACCATTGAGTTCCCCCATCATTTTGGGTCCTGGCTGGAGCCATGATGGTGGCAGTAGTTTCCCCCTGGTTCACAATAACAGCCATCTGCAGCCACACACTGCTGCTTCAATTTCCCCACAATGGAGCCAAGGAGAATATCAGACATGCTGCAGTACACTGGAGTGTGTGTGTGTACACTGGAGTGTGTGTGCATGTGTGTGTGTGGGTGTGTGTCTGTTTGTGTGCACAGTACCCTGCCCGACAGACTAACAGCAATTAACAGCCCACCCATCACCATCTCAGTAATAGGGAGAAGGGGTTCAGTAGGCGACATTGTCAACAGATGTTTTCTGTGGAAATGATCTTGCAGTGAAAATTGGAGGGACTTTTCATTTTCTAGTATGACAGAATAGCATCCAGTAATGGAGGAATAGAGGGAGAGAGGGGAAGAGGAAGAGAGGGAGAGAGGAAGAGAGCTTTTCATGTTCGCCTCACACACAGTGTGTCTGATTCTGGTGTGTGGTAACAGACTGTAATGGTGGACCAGAATTGAATGATTTGTTTTTCCTGTTTATTAAAACACATAGCCCCATAAATAAATACCAACAGATACCAGGTAGCAGTTTTAATGTGTGCACTAGTCTTAGTAGTACTATCACAGTCTAGGAAGGGAAACACACCCACCCATCAGTGTGTTTGGGCTCGTGAGAGAGGGAGAGGAGGGAAAAGAAGAGAGGAAGAGAAAGAGAGATAGAAAGAGCAAGAGGGAGACGGAGGGACAGACAGAGAGATTGTGGAAGGGAGAAGGAGAGAGAGAAGAGGGATATCCAGATGGAGAGATGGTGGGAGACGGGGGAATGTGACACTGAGACTGTGTGGAGGATAATGAGACACAGTGGCAGCCTGGGCCTCGGTATGCTTTAGGACTGTTTGCCAAACAATGAGGCCCTGCAAACCCAATTAAAGGGCAGATTTCCCCCAGGAAGAAAGAAAATGTGAAATTATCCCTGCTTGTTAAACCTGTCACTTAATTTCACTCAAATTATTAGTTATGATCCCAGGGACCTCTCTGCTAATTGTTTTTTTCTCTCTCTCTCTCTCTCTCCTCTCCTCTGTTTAGGTTTCAGTGACAGGGAGAGGCTGTTCTGTGTCTGGGTTTATCATAGATGTGTGTCTGACTTTGGATGCATTATTTCTCCACTGTGGCTTACGGACAATATTCATGGTGAAGTGATTATTAACCGACCTGTGACCTTTTTTACAGTGGTAGTGTCAGCAGTAGGGGATATATTTAGATGGTTTACTTTGTATTTCTCGATGGCGGATTATCCAGGTGCACATTTTTCCCTTTTGCATCAGTTTCCTTTTCCATGTTTTCCTTTTCTATTGTGTTATTGTGATATGTACCAAAGCTACATTAGGCTGTTAACAGACAGACAAAGGACTTTAATGTTCCACTGGATTATTACAGTTATATTGTGTTGATGTTGATGTGTTGATGTTGTAGCCTTGTGCTCCACAGAGAGCAAAGAGGAGTAAGTAAGTAAGCTATCCATAGACAGACAGAGGTTCTAAGGTGGTTGACTACAGTTTCATAGAGATTCTACCCATAGACAGACAGAGGTTCTAAGGTGGTTGACTACAGTTTCATAGAGATTCTATCCATAGACAGACAGAGGTTCTAAGGTAGTTGACTACCGTTTCATAGAGATTCTACCCATAGACAGACAGAGGTTCTAAGGTGGTTGACTACAGTTTCATAGAGATTCTATCCATAGACAGACACAGGGTTTAAAGGCTTTAGGGTCGTTGACTCCAGGCCTGATTGTAAAACTGAGCCACCATTGAGCCCATCACTAATGAAAGGCTTCTGTAATGACATATGGAAGAAGAAGAGCAGATCAGTTACTGTGAATGAGCGCTGCTTTGACATAGAGAGAAAGTCCTTTCTGAAAGTCACACAGAGCTACACTCCAGCAGTAAATCAACCCTAGAACTATTGCAGAGGGATAAAGGGTCTCGTCTTGAAATGACTTCCTCCATGACAGAGTTTGGAGAGATGAGTTGACACATACTGTATATAGTAGATGCGCACACGCACGCACACACACACACACACACACACACACACACACACACTGCCCATGGAATACGAGAATGCAAGGCTTATTGTGTACATTATTTAAACTTACTGTAAAAACACAATCAATATTAACATTTTAGTCATTTAGCAGACGCGCTTATCCAGAGCGACTTACAGTTAGTGAGTGCATAATTTTTTTCATACTGGCCCCCCGTGGGAAACGAACCCACAACCCTGGCATTGCAAGCGCAATGCTCTACCAACTGAGCCAACTGAGCCAACTGAGTAACACAAAAAACCTTGTATCCATCGGGACACAGATGCCAGCCTACAAATAAATTCAAATCAAATCAAATCACAATTTCTTTGTTACATGCTTCATAAACAACAGGTGTAGAGTAAAAGTGAAACGTTTACTTACCAGCCCTTTTCCAACAATGCAAAACATTTCAATAAAAAATAGAAATAGTGACTCGAGGAATAAATCCACAGTGAATATCGAATAACAATAACGTGTAAAAATAACATGGCTATATACAGGGAGTACCAGTACCGAGTCCATGTGCAGGGGTACCAGGTAATGACATGGCTATATACAGGGAGTACCTGTACCGAGTCCATGTGCAGGGGTATGAGGTAATTGACGTACAGTAACTATGTACAGTTGAAGTCGGAAGTTTACATACATTTAGGTTGCAGTCATTAAAACTTGTTTTTCAACCATTCCACAAATTTCTTGTTAACAAACTATAGTTTTGGCAAGTCGGTTAGGACATCTACTTTGTGCATGACACAAGTAATTTTTCCAACAATTGTTTACAGACAGATTATTTAACTTATAATTCACTGTATCGCAATTCCAGTGGGTCAGAAGTTTACATACACTAAGTTGACTGAGCCTTTAAACAGCTTGGAAAATTCCAGAAAACGATGTCATGGCTTTAGAAGTTTCTGATAGGCTAATTGACATCATTTGAGTCAATTGGAGGTGTACCTGTGGATGTATTTCAAGGCCTACCTTCAAACTCAGTGCCTCTTTGCTTGACATCATGGGGAAATCAAAATAAATCAGCCAGGACCTCAGATCTTTTTTTTTTTGATCTCCACAAGTCTGGTTCATCCTTGAGAGAAATGTCCAAACGCCTGAAGGTACCACATTCATCTGTACAAACAATAGTACGCAAGTATAAACACCATGGGACCACACATCCAAATTATTTGGATATATAGAAGCAACATCTCAAGACATCAGTCAGGAAGTTAAAGTTTGGTCGCAAATGGTTCTTCCAAATGGACAACAACCCCAAGCATACTTCCAAAGTTGTGGCAAAATGGTTTAATGACAACAAAGTCAAGGTATTGAAGTGGCCATCACAAAGCCATGACCTCAATCCTATAGAAATGTTGTGGGCAGATCTGAAAAAGTGTGTGCGAGCAAGGAGGCCTACAAACCTGACTCAGTTACACCAGCTCTGTCAGGAAGAATGGGCCAAAATTCACCCAACTTATTGTGGGAAGCTTGTGGAAGGCTACCCGAAACGTTTGACCCAAGTTAAACAATTTAAAGACAAAGCTACCAAATACTAATTGAGTGTATGTAAACTTCTGACCCACTGGGAATGTGATGAAAGAAATAAAAAGCTGTAATAAATCATTCTCTCTACTATTATTCTGACATTTCACATTCTTAAAATAAAGTGGTGATCCTAACTGACCTAAAACAGGGAATTTTTACTAGGATTACATTTCAGGAATTGTGACAAACTGAGTTTAAATGTATTTGGCTAAGGTGTATGTAAACTTCCGACATCAACTGTACATAGTAGGGGAAAAGTGACTAGGCAACAGGATTGTGAAAGTGTGTGTGTGTGGGCGTTTGTAATGTGTGTGTGTGTATGTGTGTGTTGGGGTGTCAGTGTAAGTATGTGTGAGTGTGTGGGTAGAGTCCAGTGTGTGTGCATAGAGTCAGTCTATCTGACCCAGTTCACTAAGAAACATGCCCCCGATGCCTGCAGACAGATATTTCTAGCGTGAATACTCCCAAAGAGGTTCTCTCGGCAGTCTTCAATCTTCCCACCCTGAGGAAATTTTAAGCAGAGGATTAGCTTTTCTAATTTGTGAATTGAAACTTGCATCATTGTCTACATTTAATCAGGGCCTTGTTTCAGACCAGCAACAAAAAAATGCCTGAGGAAGGAACGAAGGAAGGGTAGACAGAGAGGGAGAGGGAGAAACACACAGTGGTGTATTATAGAGAAATGGATTAAAAATAATATCATATCACACTCTGTTGAAAAGAGGCCTAATCTGGTGGAGGAGAATGGAGGGAAGACTCCATTGAAAAGAGGAATAATTAAGGGAAATCTATTACGGCTTTGCTAATGAATTTAAAAAGTAAGAGATCCATCTCTCCAAGGTAACTATGGGCTCTATGAGAAGATAATAGAGCTGAAGAAATCATCACTGCACTGTTAATGTCTAAAGCTTTACAGCGCATGGCTGCAGGCTGTACTGCTGTACTGTGGAGCTAATGCTATATATAGTATGGTGATACATAATATGATTTTCTATTTCTCCACTGAAAGACTGTTGTTACTGGCTGAAGGGCTGTGCTGTTGTATGATGTAGTGGTACAGTGGGGAAAAAAAGTATTTAGTCAGCCACCAATTGTGCAAGTTCTCCCACTTAAAAAGATGAGGGAGGCCTGTAATTTTCATCATAGGTACACGTCAACTATGATAGACAAAATGAGAAAAAATATTCCAGAAAATCACATTGTAGGATTTTTAATGAATTTATTTGCAAATTATGGTGGAAAATAAGTATTTGGTCAATATCAAAAGTTTCTCAATACTTTGTTATATACCCTTTGTTGGCAATGACACAGGTCAAACGTTTTCTGTAAGTCTTCACAAGGTTTTCACACACTGTTGCTGGTATTTTGGCCCATTCCTCCATGCAGATCTCCTCTAGAGCAGTGATGTTTTGGGGCTGTCGCTGGGCAACACGGACTTTCAACTCCCTCCAAATATTTTCTATGGGGTTGAGATCTGGAGACTCCAGGACCTTGAAATGCTTCTTACGAAGCCACTCCTTCGTTGCCCGGGTGGTGTGTTTGGGATCATTGTCATGCTGAAAGACCCAGCCACGTTTCATCTTCAATGCCCTTGCTGATGGAAGGAGGTTTTCACTCAAAATCTCACGATACATGGCCCCATTCATTTTTCCTTTACACGGATCAGTCGTCCTGGTCCCTTTGCAGAAAAACAGCCCCAAAGTATGATGTTTTCACTCCCATGCTTCACAGTAGGTATGGTGTTCTTTGGATGCAACTCAGCATTCTTTGTCCTCCAAACACGACAAGTTGAGTTTTTACCAATAAGTTCTATTTTGGTTTCATCTGACCATATGACTTTCTCCCAATCCTCTTCTGGATGCACTCTAGCAAACTTCAGACGGGCCTGGACATGTACTGGCTTAAGCAGGGGGGACACGTCTAGCACTGCAGGATTTGAGTCCCTGGCGGCGTAGTGTGTTACTGATGGTAGGCTTTGTTACTTTGGTCCCAGCTCTCTGCAGGTCATTCACTAGGTCCCCCCGTGTGGTTCTGGGATTTTTGCTCACCGTTCTTGTGATCATTTTGACCCCACGGGGTGAGATCTTGCGTGGAGCCCCAGATCGAGGGAGATTATCAGTGGTCTTGTATGTCTTCCATTTCCTAATAATTGCTCCCACAGTTGATTTCTTCAAACCAAGCTTCTTACCTATTGCAGATTCAGTCTTCCCAGCCTGGTGCAGGTCTACAATTTTGTTTCTGGTGTCCTTTGACAGCTCTTTGGTCTTGGCCATAGTGGAGTTTGGAGTGTGACTGTTTGAGGTTGTGGACAGGTGTCTTTTATACTGATAACAAGTTCAAACAGGTGCCATTAATACAGGTAACGAGTGGAGGACAGAGGAGCCTCTTAAAGAAGAAGTTACTGGTCTGTGAGAGCCAGAAATCTTGCTTGTTTGTAGGTGACCAAATACTTATTTTCCACCATAATTTGCAAATAAATTCATTAAAAATCCTACAATGTGATTTTCTGGATTTTTTTTCCTCATTTTGTCTGTCATATTTGACGTGTACCTATGCTGAAAATTACAGGCCTCTCTCATCTTTTTAAGTGGGAGAACTTGCACAATTGGTGGCTGACTAAATACTTTTTTCCCCCACTGTACATATGATGCTGCCATTCACTACTCAAAGACAGTTTTATCTACAAAGCTATTATGTATTTTGATGGTTTATGTTTGCTATAGTTCCTTGAGATCTTTGGTAAACTGTCGAATAATAGTCTTTGGTATATTCAGAATCCCTTGATACACATACATTATGTAAGTATTTGCCCAAATCCTTTCATGATTTAAGTCTTCTTGGTAAAACAACATTCTGTGAGATGGCCATAATCTGAGAATTTGATGTAAGAACAACAACATATGTATATATTAGTAGGAAAGCAGTGCATGCTTTACTGGTTATCAACATTCTGTGTGTAGGGAGAGAATCCTGACATTTGGTCAGTGTGTGTGTGAGAGGAAGGTTGTTGAACATGTAGCAGGGTTTATTGCAGTACATGAGCGTGTTCAAGAGATGCCCAACCAGGATCAATAAACACCCATGATGGTGGGCTGGAGTGGACCAGAGGCCCTGTTCTCATCACACAGTCATCTCTACACGTTGGGGTCGCTGACTTGGAGATTTGTGATTTGTGTGTGCGTGTGTGCACACACACACATATGCACACAATTGTTGGCAACCATCAGCCAGTCATCTTCAAGATTAATTTCCTGGCATAATTTCAGACATAATGTTTCAGACGGTGATGGGGTGGAGAGAAAGAGAGAGAGAGAGAGAGAGAGAGAGAAGGGGAGAGCAGAGAGAGAGGAGGGAGGGAGGGAGGGAGGAGGGAGGGAGGGAGGGAGGGAGGGAGGGAGGGAGGGAGGGAGGGAGGGAGGGAGGGAGGGAGGGAGGGAGAGCATATTATCATTACAATGGAAAACACCAGCCATAATAATGCTAGGTTTAACAGCCAATTTCCTCTCCTATTGAGCCTCAGTCTCGTGACCAGATTCTACAAATGGTAAATGGTAAAAGGTGCAGTCAGTCTCTTACTCCACTCTATTGTTACTTCCTTCCAAGGCCTTTTATTCACCATTTTATCTCTAAACACAAAATGACCTTTAGTTGAACAGAGATCTTTCTACATTTACAATTTTTTTGAAGACATCAGAGGCAGATTGGAGGAGAACAGTCAGCGCCATAGGAAATATTTAGAAGTAAAACATTTCATTTTGGTTAAAAGCAAAGCACATTAAACCATCTGGAATATGGCCTGCCAGTCACAGAAATAAGCAACAGCCTCAAGGGAGTCCTCTCTCTGCTCTACACAGGCACACACACACACACACACACACACACACACACACACACACACACACACACACACACACACACACACACACACACACACACACACACACACACACACACACACACACACTCACTCTGTCTCTTATCAGTCTTTGAGTTGTTTAAACACTGTTTAATGTTCACTATAATGTTTGATAGTGCTGAACAGCTACAAAACAGTATTCAGGTTGTTCAATAAAATAGAAACATCTAACATACATCAAGAGGTTTATAGTTCATACTGAGAGAGGTGCCATAGAGATGTTTAAATGACCTGTAGTTTGGCTTCCCCTCTGTCTCCTTCTTCTGAGGACCTCCACAGTCCCAAAATGTACTGCAGCTGACCATGCCGACAATAGCCAGAGTTGATTGACAGCTGTAGTAAATCATTGAGTAAGTCCCTCCGTGTTCTCTATGTCACCTTCACTCCCCCTAGGCTGCCACATACCTGTAACAAACTCCTTACTCAACATGCCAGCCCACAATAACACCCAGAGACAGGCCAATTTTATGATTAATTTAGCTCAATAAAGAGCCGTTATTAAAGTTGACTTACTTATCAACAATAGGCTGGCTGTGTGTGTGTTATTGGGCCTGGGCCTGCGAGCTGTGGAGAATTGGAGCTGATGGAGAGACTAGAGGTGTAGAGAAAGAGGAGAGGAGGGAGGCATGGATGGATTGGAGGGGGCTTACTCTGCTCCTGCTGAGTGTGTTACCTGTATGAGCAGGGTGTAATCAGGATATCTAAACACACACACACACCGATCTCATATCAACACCAGGACTCAATTTATCTAACTCTCAATTGCACAGGAACATGCACAATCACGATTGCCTACACAATTAGACATCCCTCTAGTTCTCTGCAGTAAGGCCTACAACAACATGGCAGTACAACACAGGCAGAACAGAGGGGCTTGGTATTTGTTTTGCCCACTAATAGATGTCATGTCTATGGTGAAAGCAAGTGGGGGGTTGAGATGGAGAGAGAGAGAGAGAGCGAGTGAGAGCGAGAGAGAGAGCGAGCGAGAGATAGAGCGAGAGAGAGAGAGAGAGAGAGAGAGAGAGAGAGAGAGAGAGAGAGAGAGAGAGAGAGAGAGAGAGAGAGAGAGAGAGAGAGAGAGAGAGAGAGAGAGAGTGAGAGACGAAGACGGGAGACAGAGGGGGGAGGGAAGGGGGAATGTCAGGGTGATTTAGGTGTGAGTGAGAGGGGAGAGAGGGGAAAGAGGGTGAGGAGACACAGACCCGGGGCCTCAGCCCTGGCTGATGAAATACAGATTTTAATCCGAGAGGCTGGAGATCCAGAGGCCCCTAAGGGGCCCGACGCATCACATGGCATTACAGCACAGACAAAACAACACCAGCACCCAGACAACCATCCCAGCCCCCAAATAAAAGAGAACCCTGCCAACACACATCACCATCATCATCACCCAGCCCACTGCTGCCTCGTCCTCCAACACTAATTAACTTCATTGAGGGGATAAGTGACACATCCTAATTGTTTCTTTAGCCTTGCTGTCTTTATTTTCTTTAATAGTAGGGCTTGTGATTTTTTGGAATAGTCAGATCATAGTCATTATTATATGTGTGATTTAAAAACCAAATTAAGAAATGTGCATGTTAAATTAAATACATTTTCATTTAACTTTTTAGTTTTTTCATCTGAAGCCATTAAATGGTCTGTGAATAGCGAGGGCAGGATCTTTGTATGGACTAGTGATGCACTGTAGTATCATAACGTGACATATAACTACAGTATACATGTGTCCAGTGGGAGTTAGGGTAGTGTGAGGGTTTCCGCTGATACAGGTTGGAGTGATGGGGACTTTTCAGTGGGCCTGTGCTGCCAGCGGCTGGCTGGCCTCATAGCTGCTCTGCTCTCTACAGCCTTTCCTTTCCCCCTGGCAGCTCATCTCTCCAGTGGCCCCGCTTCTCTCAGGGTGTTTATGTTCCAATCAAAAGAGCCAGAGCGTCATGACTGAGCTAGACTGTCCCTGTGACCACCAGAGCGCCGGCTTGCAGGTTGCAGCTACGTCGCTCGTGTCACTACTTTAGGCCATGCCACCCAATCTCTTTCCAACCCAGAGGCTGCACGCCGACTTCGGAGGCACCACATCAGGCCTGGGCGTTTTAACAATTTATAAAAAGTATTGAAATCAATCTGAGTTTAGGATATTTAATAAATCTCTAAGACAGAGATAAGACAGAGAGAGAGAGAGAGAGAGAGAGAGAGAGAGAGAGAGAGAGAGAGAGAGAGAGAGAGAGAGAGAGAGAGAGAGAGAGAGAGAGAGAGAGAGAGAGAGAGAGAGAGAGAGAGAGAGAGAGAGAGAGAGAGAGAGAGAGAGAGAGAGAGAGAGAGAGAGAGAGAGAGAGAGAGAGAGAGAGAGAGAGAGAGAGAAGAGGGAGAGATAGAGATAGAGAGAAGATAGAGCAGTGGAGAGAGAAGAGGAGGAGGCAAGAATGAGGCGGAAGAATAGACAGCGTCAGGGGTAATGTTCATATTGGCTAACACAAGGGAAAAGCCAGCTTTTAAAGCGTTTAGCTTTAATTTCATTCAGGAGTGACATAATTGATTTTAATGAGATGTTTAGAGAGTGAAGTGGCGGTGTTGCTAAATCATTTGCAAGGCTTGCTGCCTGCTTGGTTCTTCAGAGGCTCACACAGCACTGGGGAAGAGAGAGAAAAGCACTCAAGTATCCACTGCCAAAATTCACACAGTTCCCCTTTCTCCCCCCACCCGCCCACCCACCCGCCCACCCACCCACCTTTTTACATCCATTCATCCTTGTGTAAACTAGCTGAATTCGGGGGGTTTTCTTGGTAATACTTTTTTGTTTTTTACATTTTGTTTTTATGTCTTTGCACTAGTTATAGTAGATCCACATTGGTGATAATTGTCCATTACGAACTGGGCGTAGGGGTGTTAATTGCGGCAGCATTGTTCCCTGTAAATGTCAATTTGAATTGTGTGTTTCTCATCCCAAGAACCACCCACTTGCATGGCAGCCAACACACTTTCACCACAGTGAAAAATCACAGTGGCAGCAGTAGTAATAATGGCATCTCAGACTTAAACCACCCTCCCCACTTCCCCATCCCAGCCAGCCCACTCTGTGGCCCACCTTCTCTGCACTGACTGACAGGTGTGATTGACAGGTGATGATTGACAGGTGCCACACTACACCAGAGTGATTATAAAGACACTTCTCTCTGGGAAGTTACTGAGGCAGTGTGGACAGCATAGAATGGCCCCTTTCCTATCCTTCACCCCCTCCACCCCTCATCCCTCAGGGAAAGACAGACTGCCGCTCTGTAGCTGGCGACCACACCACTCCACCACCGCCCGTCCTCCTTTAGCACATCTGCCTCCAGAGTGTCACCCACCCTGCAGCAGCTTCACTTCCCTTTTATCAACACCTTTTAAAATAGACATTATTAATATCACAATATTTTATTCCTTAACTCCCACACCCTGACACGACTGACAGTAACCACCCACAACACCATATTATCATCCAAACTGCCGTCACAACATTCAGCTTCCGGCGAACAATCAGGACAAGGGTGGGGAAATGACAGGTTTAGGTCCTGATTTATTCAGCAGGACAGCGGTTTCCAACGGCAACCCTCAGGCATGATTTCCATACAACAAACGTAGGGAGCTATTGTGATTGCTTTCCAATCAAGCGAGACAAACACTAATTTGATTTTTTTGAGGTACTGTGGAATTAGGGGTATGGAACTTGGAGCGTGGATGACTGGCATTTCTCTCTGATAAATTGCTCTCATATCAGTCTCCTTGCGCACTTCTGTTTACTGTCAGCCGTTTATTATTACAGAGAGTGAAGGAGTAAGCTGCAGATTCTGTGTGAGTCGCAAATGGCACCTTATTCCCTATATAGTACATTGCTTTTGACCAGGGCCAATAGGGCACTATGTAGGGAATAGGGTGCCATTTGGTACACACCCAGTATGTTTTCAGAGATTAGAGATGTCTGGGTTTATCAAACCTTTTTATGATTGTTTGCATAATGTGTTGTGTGCTGTAGATGTCATGTCACCATGGTTATTTGGCATATTAGAAAATACTCTTTCTTTGCTATTCTTGCCCTCTTCCCTGTTCCTTTCTCTCCCCTCTTTTTGTTTCATATAATAACATTGTGTATTTTCATGATGGAAGTCTCACAGTCCAACTAAGTTAGGTAGGCAACGAGGATGCAACAGTTTGAATGGTTGACATCCCAATGAAATTATATCTACATGACACAGACATTCCATTGACTGTGATGTGATAATGTGATGATATGAATGATCTGTGATGTGGTTGGTGGTGATGATGACACATTGTCTCTGCTGTTGGAGACGGAAGCTGGTGTCATATTTCTGATGGTTGATATCCCACTGAGTTGGTGACGTAACCTAATGACGGTGATGTGATGACATGACGAAGACACATTCTCTCTGTTGTTTCACAGACAGACGTTGTGCTCATGAACATATGTAGGATCTTTATTTGATCACCCTGTTGCAGGAGAACTTTCCTGCAATGCAGAAAATGTAAAACTTGTAGTGTATTTTAGGTTTAATAAGGCTTCTGGATTTAGTCATTTCCACTTAGAAATTTCTGACTTGATTTTCCCTTAAGAAAAATGTATCAACCCCTTAAAAAAATCTCCATTACTTATAATCCACATAATAATTCACATTTCTGTTGCTGCAGGATTATTTTCCTGCTGTAGCAAACTGACTCATATTAAGATCCTACATCTGTAGACTGATACATGTGATGTGCATGTGGTGTGATCTAGTGATATGTGATGATATGTGATTTGTGATGACACATGGTCTCTCTGTTCCACATACAGACACTGCGTTCATGTCCGATGCTGTGACGTAGGCATCCAATTGACTGTGAAAATCAAATCCAATCAAATTTTATTGGTCACGTACACATATCTTTCAGATGTTATTGCAGGTGCAGCAAAAATTAACCTTGGCGTGACCCTGGACAACACCCTGTCATTCTCTGCAAACATCAAAGCAGTGACTCGCTCCTGCAGGTTCATGGTCTACAACATCCGTAGAGTACGACCCTACCTCACACAGAGAATGGCGCAGGTCCTAATCCAGGTACTTGTCCTCTCCCGTCTGGACTACTGCAACTCGCTGTTGGCTGGGCTACCCGCTTGTGCCATCAAACCCCTGCAACTTATCCAGAACACAGCAGCCCGCCTGTTGTTCAACTTTCCCAAGTTCTCCCATGTCACCCCTCTCCTCCGCACACTCCACTGGCTTCCAGCCGAAGCTCGCATCCACTACAAGATCATGGTGCTTACCTACGGAACAGCAAGAGGAACTGCCACTCCCTACTTTCAGGCTATGTTCAAACCCTACACCCCAACCCAAGCACTCCATTCTGCCAGCTCAGGTCTCTTGGCCCATCCACCCCTATGGGAGGGCAGCTCCCGCTCAGCCAAGTCCAAGATCTTCTCTGTCCTGGCACCCCAATGGTGGAACCAGCTTCCACCTAAAAACCTGAACCAGCACTAGCACTTGATCCCCCCCGCCCTTTCTAGCTCCGACTCTACTGATAACTACTTTATTGAGATTAAAAAAAAAAAAAAAAAAAAATATATATATATATATATATATATATATATATATATATATATATATATATACAGTGGGGAGAACAAGTATTTGATACACTGCCGATTTTGCAGGTTTTCCTACTTACAAAGCGTGTAGAGGTCTGTTATTTTTATCATAGGTACACTTCAACTGTGAGAGACGGAATCTAAAACAAAAATCCAGAAAATCACATTGTATGATTTTTAAGTAATTAATTGCATTTTATTGCATGACATAAGTATTTGATACATCAGAAAAGCAGAACTTAATATTTGGTACAGAAACCTTTGTTTGCAATTACAGAGATCATACGTTTCCTGTAGGTCTTGACCAGGTTCGCACACACTGCAGCAGGGATTTTGGCCCACTCCTCCATACAGACCTTCTCCAGATCCTTCAGGTTTCGGGGCTGTCGCTGGGCAATACGGACTTTCAGCTCCCTCCAAAGATGCTCTATTGGGTTCAGGTCTGGAGACTGGCTAGGCCACTCCAGGACCTTGAGATGCCTCTTACGGAGCCACTCCTTAGTTGCCCTGGCTGTGTGTTTCGGGTCGTTGTCATGCTGGAAGACCCAGCCACGACCCATCTTCAATGCTCTTACTGAGGGAAGGAGGTTGTTGGCCAAGATCTCGCGATACATGGCCCCATCCATCCTCCCCTCAATACGGTGCAGTCGTCCTGTCCCCTTTGCAGAAAAGCATCCCCTTTGCAGAAAAGGGGTTGTACTCATCCTTCTTCTTCCTCCAAACACGGCGAGTGGAGTTTAGACCAAAAAGCTCTATTTTTGTCTCATCAGACCACATAACCTTCTCCCATTCCTCCTCTGGATCATCCAGATGGTCATTGGCAAACTTCAGACGGGCCTGGACATGCGCTAGCTTGAGCAGGGGGACCTTGCGTGCGCTGCAGGATTTTAATCCATGACGGCGTAGTGTGTTACTAATGGTTTTCTTTGAGACTGTGGTCCCAGCTCTCTTCAGGTCATTGACCAGGTCCTGCCATGTAGTTCTGGGCTGATCCCTCACCTTCCTCATGATCATTTAAAAAAAAAAAATATTTCACCTTTATTTAACCAGGTAAGCCAGTTGAGAACAGGTTCTCATTTACAACTGCGACCTGGCCAAGATAAAGCAAAGCAGTGCAATAAAAACAACACAGAGTTACATATGGGGTAAAAAAACATAAAGTCAAAAATACAACAGAAAATATATATATAGTGTGTGCAAATGTAGCAAGTTATGGAGGTAAGGCAATAAATAGGCTATAGTGCAAAATAATTACAATAGTATTAACACTGGAATGCTAGATGTGCAAGAGATTATGTGCAAATAGAGATACTGGGGTGCAAAAGAGCAAAATAGATAACAATATAGGGATGAGGTAGTTGGGTGGGCTAATTTCAGATGGGCTGTGTACAGGTGCAGTGATCGGTAAGGTGCTCTGACAACTGATGCTTAAAGTTAGTGAGGGAGATAAGAGTCTCCAGCTTCAGAGATTTTTGCAATTCGTTCCAGTCATTGGCAGCAGAGAACTGGAAGGAATAGCGGCCAAAGGAGGTGTTGGCTTTGGGAATGACCAGTGAGATATACCTGCTGGAGCGCAGACTACGGGTGGGTACTGCTATGGTGACCAATGAGCTAAGATAAGGCGGGGATTTGCCTAGCAGTGATTTATAGATGGCCTGGAGCCAGTGGGTTTGACAACGAACATGTAGTGAGGACCAGCCAACAAGAGCGTACAGGTCACAGTGGTGGGTAGTGTATGGGGCTTTGGAGACAAAACGGATGGCACTGTGATAGACTACATCCAGTTTGCTGAGTAGAGTGTTGGAGGCTATTTTGTAAATGACATCGCCGAAGTCTAGGATCAGTAGGATAGTCAGTTTTACGAGGGCATGTTTGGCAGCATGAGTGAAGGAGGCTTTGTTGCGAAATAGGAAGCCGATTCTAGATTTAACTTTGGATTGGAGATTCTTTATGTGAGTCTGGAAGGAGAGTTTACAGTCTAACCAGACACCTAGGTATTTGTAGTTGTCCACATACTCTAGGTCAGACCCGTCGAGAGTGGTGATTCTAGTCGGGTGGGTGGGTGCCAGCAGCGTTCGATTGAAAAGCATGCATTTAGTTTTACTAGTGTTTAAGAGCAGTTGGAGGCTACTGAAGGAGTGTTGTATGGCATTGAAGCTCGTTTGGAGGTTTGTTAACACAGTGTCCAATGAAGGGCCAGATGTATACAAAATGGTGTCGTCTGCGTAGAGGTGGATCTGAGACTCACCAGCAGCAAGAGCGACATCATTGATATACACGGAGAAAAGTGTCGGCCCAAGAATTGAACCCTGTGGCACCCCCATAGAGACTGCCATAGGTCCAGACAACAGGCCCTCCGATTTGACACACTGAACTCTATCTGAGAAGTAGTTGGTGAACCAGGCGAGGCAGTCATTTGAGAAACCAAGGCTATTTAGTCTGCCAATAAGAATGCGGTGGTTGACAGAGTCGAAAGCCTTGGCCAGGTCGATGAAGACGGCTGCACAGTACTGTCTATTATCAATCGCGGTTATAATATCGTTTAGGACCTTGAGCGTGGCTGAAGTGCACCCATGACCAGCTCGGAAACCGGATTGCATAGCGGAGAAGGTACGGTGGTATTCGAAATGGTCGGTGATCTGTTTGTTAACTTGGCTTTCAAATACTTTCGAAAGGCAGGGCAGGATGGATATAGGTCTGTAGCAGTTTGGATCTAGAGTGTCACCCCCTTTGAAGAGGGGGATGACCGCGGCAGCTTTCCAATCTCTGGGGATCTCAGACGTTATGAAAGAGAGGTTGAACAGACTAGTAATAGGGGTTGCGACAATTTCGGCGGCTAGTTTTAGAAAGAAAGGGTCCAGATTGTCTAGCCCAGCTGATTTGTAGGGGTCCAGATTTTGCAGCGCTTTCATTGATGCCCCACGAGGTGAGATCTTGCATGGAGCCCCAGACCGAGGATGATTGACTGTCATCTTGAACTTCTTCCATTTTCTAATAATTGCGCCAATAATTGTTGCCTTCTCACCAAGCTGCTTGCCTATTGTCCTGTAGCCCATCCCAGCCTTGTGCAGGTCTACAATTTTATCCCTGATGTCCTTACACAGCTCTCTGGTCTTGGCCATTGTGGAGAGGTTGGAGTCTGTTTGATTGAGTGTGTGGACAGGTGTCTTTTATACAGGTAACGAGTTCAAACAGGTGCAGTTAATACAGGTAATGAGTGGAGAACAGGAGGGCTTCTTAAAGAAAAACTAACAGGTCTGTGAGAGCCGGAATTCTTACTGGTTGGTAGGTGATCAAATACTTATGTCATGCAATAAAATACAAATTAATTACTTAAAAATCATACAATGTGATTTTCTGGATTTTTGTTTTAGATTCTGTCTCTCACAGTTGAAGTGTACCTATGATAAAAATTACAGATCTCTACATACTTTGTAAGTAGGAAAACCTGCAAAATCGGCAGTGTATCAAATACTTGTTCTCCCCACTGTATATACAATGCGTTCAGAAAGTATTCACACCCCTTGACTTTTCCACATTTTGTTGTGTTACAGCCTGAATTTAAAATAGATTAAATTGATATTTTATGTCACTGGCCTACACACAATAGCCCATAATGTCAAAGTGGAATTATGTTTGTAGATAAAACAATTATTAGAATAATAATTAAAAGCTGAAATGTCTTGCGTCAATAAGTATTCAACCCCTTTGAAATGGCAAGCCTAAATAAGTTCAGAAGTTAAAATGTGCTCAACAAGTCACATAATGTAATTTTCATCATAGGTACACGTCAACTATGACAGACAAAATGAGAAAAAAATTCCAGAAAATTACATTGTAGGATTTTTAATAAATGTATTTGCAAATTACAGTGGAAAATAAGTATTTGGTCAATAACAAAAGTTTGTCAATACTTTGTTATATACCCTTTGTTATCACGAACAGAAGAGGACCCAAGAGCGCAAGTTCAAATTCAGAGTTCTTTATTCAAGGTTACAGGCGGGAAGAGGAGTCCCAGGGGTGTCAGGGGTCTTTCAGGGTCCTCCTGTGGGTACCTGTGCTCCGGGGGTCACCAAATGTCCGGGGGTGTCCAGTCCAAGTGCTTAGTGTGTGTGTTCCCCAGTGATGGAGCGGCGTATCGGGCTGAGGGTGGTGAAACGTCTGGGCACGCTCATCTGGTGGTCGGAGACCTGGGGGAACACACACACACAACAGCAATATGAATGGCAGGCAGAAGTACAGATCAGGGCTGGGCAAATATCGTGGTAAGAGACAGAAGGCAGAAACGAGTTACCGGAGGGGCTGAAGATCGGAGAGTAGTCGAGGTCCAGAAGGCAGGTTGGGATAGACGGGGCAGTAGAACAAGGAGGCAGTCAAGAAAGGATCGGTATCACAAACAGGAGTCAGAGCGCAGACAGGCAGGATACTGGTCCGGGTTTGAAGACGATCTGACAGGGCTTGGCTGAAAAACAGGGCTTGATATACTGGGAGAGGTAGTGGGGAAATGCAGTTCAGCTGGCAGAGTAATTAGAACAGAGTGAGGCAAGGTGAGGATGGTGAGTGGGAAATGCAGTGCAGCTGGCCAGGTAACAAGAGCAGAGCAGGGCAGGTGGAGCTAGTTAGGCTGAGTAGAGAGAGGGAGGTGAGCAGAGTGGAAGATAATTGAATGCAATTAATGTTGCTACCAGGGAGAGAGAGTGCTCATGACAGGACCCCCCCTCCAAGGGACGGCCCCAGAAGTCCCAAGAACAACATCATGCCGGGAGGGTGGAGGGGAGCAGGCGGCGGGTCAGAACTCCTCCGAGCGGTCCGAGTGAATCTCCTCATCCTCAGAAGGAGCTGGAGGGTCACGGTCGGGAGACAGGACAGGCACTGAGACAGGAGCAGGGCGGGCCGGACGGCTAGGAACCCCTCTTGGACGGCCCCTACGGATTGCAGGCTGATCAGGATGTAGTCGGTGGAAGTCAGTGATAAGGGTCCGGTCCACTATCCTCCTGGCCGGGATCCAGGTCCTCTCCTCTGGACCATATCCCTCCCAATCAACGAGGTACTGGAGACCCCTACCCCTTCGCCTAGAGCGGAGCAGCCGCCGGACGGTGAAGACAGGACCGCCCTCTACGAGGCGCGGAGGAGGTGGCGCCGGAGCTGCAGGGACCAGGGGACTTTCATGGACCGGCTTGACCTTGGAGACGTGGAAGGTGGGGTGGACCCGCATGGAAGCGGGCAACTGAAGTCGGACCGCCGTTGGACTGATGACTTTCTGCACAGGAAAAGGACCAATGAAGCGAGGGGCCAGCTTTCGTGATACAACCCGCAGCGGCAGATCCCGGGCAGACAGCCAGACCTTCTGACCAACCCGGTAAGTAGGTGCTGGGGTCCTCCGTCGGTTGGCACCGACGGCGTAGCTGGTTCCAGACTTCAGGAGCACAGTGCGAGCCTGGGCCCAGGCGCGGCGGCAGCGGCGGGCATACGCAAGAGCAGACGGACAGGTGGCATCCGCCTCCTGGCTGGCAAACAGTGGAGGTTGATACCCGTAGACACACTGAAAGGGGGGAGAGCCCGGTGGAGGAACTGGTGAGTGAATTATGGGCATATTCCACCCAGAGCAGGTGTTGAGCCCAGGCCCGGGGATTTTGGGAAGCCACACACCTCAGTGCCTTCTCCAGCTCCTGGTTCATGCGTTCAGTCTGGCCGTTTGACTGCGGGTGGAATCCAGACGATAGGCTGGCGGTGGCCCCAAGGAGATGACAGAACTCCTTCCAAAAGGTTGCTGAGAATTGCGGGCCCCGGTCTGACACTATATCCTGGGGTAGGCCATGGATACGAAACACATGTTCCAGGACCACCTGGGAGGTCTCTTTAGCAGAGGGTAGTTTGGGAAGGGGCACGAAGTGGGTCATCTTACTAAAGCGGTCAACAATGGTAAGGATGACTGTGTGTCCGTCAGAGGGCGGAAGGCCCGTAACAAAGTCCAGTGAAACGTGGGACCAGGGCCTCTTGGGTATGAGTAGGGGTTGCAGCAACCCAGCAGGAGGCTGGTTGGGAGTCTTGTTTCGGTTACAAGTGGGACAAGCTCGGATGAATTCTCGGACATCCCGTCTCATCCCCCGCCACCAGAACCGCTGGCGGACCAGATGAAGGGTGCGAGTGATGCCGGGATGACAGGCCAGACGGGATTCGTGCCCCCACTGAATCACAGGTGACCTGAGATTTGCTGGAACAAACAGACGGTTGGGGGCGCTGGTGCTTGGACCTGGCTGGTCCCGAAGAGCCTCCATGACCTGCTTCTCGATCTCCCAGGTGAGGGCCGCTACGACCAAGTGGCTGGGAAGAATGGGAGCTGTCATGGCGGTGGTCTCGTCCTTCTGAAACATCCGGGAAAGAGCATCAGGTTTGATGTTGCGAGATCCCGGGCGGTAGGAGAGCGTGAAATTGAAGCGCGTAAAGAACAGAGACCACCGCTGTTGACGGGAGTTCAGCCTCCTGGCTGTTTGGATATACTCCAGGTTCTTGTGGTCTGTCCACACTACGAATGGTTCCTTTGACCCCTCTAACCAGTGCCGCCATTCTTCAAGGGCGAGCTTGACAGCCAACAGCTCGCGGTTCCCAATGTCGTAGTTGCATTCGGCAGGGGTTAGCCGACGGGAGTAGAAGGCACAGGGGTGCATCTTGCCATCCTCAGCTGCTCTTTGAGAAAGCACTGCACCCACTCCCACGTCCGAAGCATCTACCTCCACCACAAACTGCCTTGCTGCATCTGGCATCTGGAGGATGGGAGCAGAAGTGAAACATGTCTTGAGGATATTGAAGGCCTTATCAGCAGCTGATGTCCATTGGTACGGTTGTTTAGTGCTGGTTAGCGCCGTGAGGGGTGCAGCCACTGTGCTATAGTTTCTGATGAATCTCCTATAAAAGTTGGCAAAGCCCAGGAACTGTTGCAACTTCTTCCGAGACTCAGGAACTGGCCAGGAAGTGACAGCCGACACCTTCGTGAGATCCATCTGAATGCTGCCCTCGGTCACCACATACCCCAGGAATGAAACGGTCTTGGCATGGAACTCGCACTTCTCTGCCTTCACGAAAAGAGAGTTCTCCAGCAGGCGGCGCAGGACCAACCGGACGTGGTGCGTGTGTTCTGACAGAGTCTTTGAGAATATTAAAATATCGTCAAGGTACACAAATACGAACGTATTTAGCATGTCCCTGAGGATATCATTCACTAGGGCTTGAAAAACTGCTGGGGCATTGGTGAGGCCGAAGGGCATGACGAGATATTCATAGTGGCCGGTTGGTGTGTTGAACGCTGTCTTCCATTCGTCTCCCTCCCTCATCCGCACCAGATGGTAGGCATTGCGAAGGTCCAGCTTAGTGAATACAGTGGCTCCCTGCAGCAGTTCGAAGGCAGACGAAAGTAAGGGCAGTGGGTAGCGATTCTTAACCGTGATGTCGTTCAGACCCCGGTAATCTATGCATGGACGAAGAGAACCGTCCTTCTTGCCGACAAAGAAGAATCCCGCTCCTGCGGGGAAGACGACGGTCTAATTATCCCGGAGGCAAGAGAGTCATTAATGTAGTCCTCCATGGCCTTTCTTTCCGGGGCTGACAGTGAATACAGACGACCCTTGGGAGGTGCTGTGCCAGGCAGGAGATCAATCGCGCAGTCATAGGGTCTGTGTGGGGGGTAGAGATGTCGCCTTGGATTTGTTGAACACCTCTTTCAGGCTGTGGTAACAGGCCGGAACATTGGATATGTCGGAGGTAGCGCTAGATCCTTCCCGGTGAACGGGCAGGGTGGCCCCCTTAAACAGGTCTGGTGACAACTCCTTCCCCACTCACGGACTGTTCCTGTCTCCCAGTCGATGTGGGGGTTGTGCTGACGGAGCCACGGGTATCCAAGAATGAGTGGTTGGCCAGGTGAGTGTAGGAGGTGAAACTGGATGGACTCCTGGTGGTTTCCTGACAGCAGGATTGTCACAGGGGCGGAGATATGAGTGACAGTGCCAAGATGATGCCCATCCAGGGCTCGTGCAGGAATGGGTTGTGTCAGTTGATGATGGTTCACGCCCAGTTGCTGTGCAAGCTCAGGGTCCATGATGTTTGCTTCGGCCCGGAATCCACAAGGGCGGCCAATGTATGAGTCTTGTCAGAAAGCTGAAGGCGGAGATGAAGCAGGGTCTTTCGGATGGAGGGAGACTGAAGGCTTGTTGAGCTCACCCGGATCTCCCCTACACCTGGTGAGCTGCGGCTTTTGCCGGACAAGTAGCGACACGGTGATTCTCGCCACCACAGTAGAGGCAAAGGTTGGAGCTTAGACGGCGCCCGACGCTCCTCGGGAGTCAGAGAGGCACGGCCAATCTCCATGGGCTCAGGCTGATTGAGTTGGCTATGGGACTTGACAGGCAGGGGCTGGACAGAAGCGGTATCGACCCGAGTACGGATGGCAGGTTGACTGAGACGGCCCTTCTCCCTCCTCCGGGTCTGTATACGGCGGTCAATGCGAACGGCAAGGTCAATGGCGGCATCAAGCGTTGAGGGCGGGTCATGGGAAACAAGCTCGTCCTTGATATAGTCCGCCAGGCTATGGAGGAAGGCTTGCACCAGTGCCTCTGGGTTAAACGAGCTTTGACTGGCCAGGGTACGAAAGTCAATGGAGAAGTCTGCCACTGTCCGATTGCCCTGACGGATGGTGAGCAGAGCTTGTGACGCTTCGGCTGTTGGCGAGCCTAGGTCAAAGACCTTTAACATCTCCTCCTCAAAGGCACTGAAGGAGGCACAGGCTGGGGTTTGCCGGTCGAATTCCGCCGTTCCCCACAACCGAGCTCGACCGGTGAGATGTGTGATGACATACCCCACCTTGGCTCCCTCTGTTGAGAAAGTCCTGGGCTGTAGTGCAAACTGGATTCGGCAGCTGCTCAAGAATGGTCTTACTTGCTTCTGGTTGCCATCAAAACGTTCCGGGTTCCCAATCCTTGGTTCAGGAGCGTGGGGATCTGGTGGCAGCACTGCCGGGCCTGCAGCATTGGGACCTCCAGCGGAGGGATGAAGGAGTATCGGTGGTACAGGAACAAAAGGACCAGGGGGGGTGCAGGTGGAGTAGCCGGGCTTGAGAGTAGTTGCAGGGCTTGGGCTAGCTGTTGTTGCTGCAGTTGGAACTGTTGTTGCTGCTGGTTGAATAGCTGGAGAAGGGAAGCGATGTCGCCAGCCATCCGATTTATGTCTCCCTCAGAGCGTTCCAGTCGCTGTAGGGCAGTCCTCTCTGGCTCTTCCTCCATCGTGGTCAGGGGAGTGCGCTGGGTCCATGATGGTCAGATCGTTCTATCACGAACAGAAGAGGACCCAAGAGCGCAAGTTCAAATTCAGAGTTCTTTATTCAAGGTTACAGGCGGGAAGAGGAGTCCCAGGGGTGTCAGGGGTCTTTCAGGGTCCTCCTGTGGGTACCTGTGCTCCGGGGGTCACCAAATGTCCGGGGTGTCCAGTCCAAGTGCTTAGTGTGTGTGTTCCCCAGTGATGGAGCGGCGTATCGGGCTGAGGGTGGTGAAACGTCTGGGCACGCTCATCTGGTGGTCGGAGACCTGGGGGAACACACACACACAACAGCAATATGAATGGCAGGCAGAAGTACAGATCAGGGCTGGGCAAATATCGTGGTGAGAGACAGAAGGCAGAAACGAGTTACCGGAGGGGCTGAAGATCGGAGAGTAGTCGAGGTCCAGAAGGCAGGTTGGGATAGACGGGCAGTAGAACAAGGAGGCAGTCAAGAAAGGATCGGTATCACAAACAGGAGTCAGAGCGCAGACAGGCAGGATACTGGTCCGGGTTTGAAGACGATCTGACAGGGCTTGGCTGAAAAACAGGGCTTGATATACTGGGAGAGGTAGTGGGGAAATGCAGTTCAGCTGGCAGAGTAATTAGAACAGAGTGAGGCAAGGTGAGGATGGTGAGTGGGAAATGCAGTGCAGCTGGCCAGGTAACAAGAGCAGAGCAGGGCAGGTGGAGCTAGTTAGGCTGAGTAGAGAGAGGGAGGTGAGCAGAGTGGAAGATAATTGAATGCAATTAATGTTGCTACCAGGGAGAGAGAGTGCTCATGACATTTGTTGGCAATGACACAGGTCAAACGTTTTCTGTAAGTCTTCACAAGGTTTTCACACACTGTTGCTGGTATTTTGGCCCATTCTTCCATGCAGATCTCCTCTAGAGCAGTGATGTTTTGGGGCTGTCGCTGGGCGCACGGACTTTCAACTCCCTCCAAAAATTTTCTATCGGGTTGAGATCTGGAGACTGGCTAGGCCACTCCAGGACCTTGAAATGCTTCTTACGAAGCCATTCCTTCGTTGCCCGGGCGGTGTGTTTGGGATCATTGTCATGCTGAAAGACCCAGCCACGTTTCATCTTCAATGCCCTTGCTGATGGAAGGAGGTTTTCACTCAAAATCTCACGATACATGGCCCCATTCATTCTTTCCTTTACACGGATCAGTCGTCCTGGTCCCTTTGCAGAAAAACAGCCCCAAAGCATGATGTTTCCACCCCCATGCTTCACAGTAGGTATGGTGTTCTTTGGATGCAACTCAGCATTCTTTGTCCTCCAAACACGACGAGTTGAGTTTTTACCAAAAAGTTCTATTTTGGTTTCATCTGACCATATGACATTCTCCCAATCCTCTTCTGGATCATCCAAATGCACTCTAGCAAACTTCAGACGGGCCTGGACATGTACTGGCTTAAGCAGGGGGACACGTCTGGCACTGCAGGATTTGAGTCCCTGGCGGCTTAGTGTGTTACTGATTGTAGGCTTTGTTACTTTGGTCCCAGCTCTCTGCAGGTCATTCACTAGGTCCCCCCGTGTGGTTCTGGGATTTTTGCTCACCGTTCTTGTGATCATTTTGACCCCACGGGGTGAGATCTTGCGTGGAGCCCCAGATCGAGGGAGATTATCAGTGGCATTGTATGTCTTCCATTTCCTAATAATTGCTCCCACAGTTGATTTATTCAAACCAAGCTGCTTACCTATTGCAGATTCAGTCTTCCCAGCCTGGTGCAGGTCTACAATTTTGTTTCTGGTGTCCTTTGACAGCTCTTTGGTCTTGGCCATAGTGGAGTTTGGAGTGTGACTGTTTGAGGTTGTGGACAGGTGTCTTTAAAACTGATAACAAGTTCAAACAGGTGCCATTAATACAGGTAACGAGGAGCCTCTTACATAAGAAGTTACAGGTCTGGGAGAGCCAGAAATCTTGCTTGTTTGTAGGTGACCAAATACTTATTTTCCACCATAATTTGCAAATTAAATCATTAAAAATCCTACAATGTGATTTTCTGGAATTTTTTTTCTCAGTTTGTCTGTCATAGTTGACGTGTACCTATGATGAAAATTACAGGCCTCTCTCATCTTTTTAAGTGGGAGAACTTGCACAATTGGTGGCTGACTAAATACTTTTTCCCCCCACTGTATCTGTAAGGTCCCTCAGTTGAGCAGTGAATTTCAAACACACATACAACCACAAAGATCAGGGAGGTTTTCCAATACCTCGCAAAGAAGGACACCTATTGGTAGATGGGTTTTAAAAAAGGCAGACATTGAATATCCCTTTGAGCATGGTGAAGTTATTAATTACACTTTGGATGGTGTATCAATACACCTAGTCACTACAAAGATACATGCGTCCTTCCTAACTCAGTTGCCAGAGAGGTAGGAAATCGCTCAGGGATTTCACCATAAGGGCAATGATGACTTTAAAACAATTACAGAGTTTAATGGCTGTGATAGGAGAAAACTGAGGATGGATCAACAACAGAGTTTTTTTAGGTTACAAATAAATGGAATAGAGCTAAGCACAGGCAAAATCCTATAGGAAAATCTGGTTCAGTCTGCTTTCCAACAGACACTGGGAGACAAATTCACCTTTCAGCAGGACAATAACCTAAAACATAAGGCCAAATATACACTGGAGTTGCTTACAGTGCCTTGCAAAAGTATTCATCCCCCTTGGCGTTTTTCCTATTTTGTTGCATTACAACCTGTAATTTAAATGGATTTTTATTTGGATTTCATGTAATGGACATAAACAAAATAGTGCAAATTGTTGAAGTGAAATGTTCCGTATTGACTGACCTTCATGTCTTAAAGTAATGGACTGTTGTTTCTCTTTGCATATTTGAGCTGTTCTTGCCATAATATGGACTTGGTCTTTTACCAAATAGGCCTATCTTCTGTATACCACCCCTACCTTGTCACAACACAACTGATTGGTTCAAACGCATTAAGAAGGAAAAAAATCTCCCCCGACCACTGTTGTGTCGTCAGCAAACTTGATGATTGAGTTGGAGACGTGCGTGACCACGCAGTCATGAGTGAACAGGGAGTACAGGAGGGGGTAGAGCATGCACCTTTGTGGGGCGCCCGTGTTCATGATCAGCATGGCTGAGATGTTGTTGCCTACCCTCACCACCTGGGGTCGGCTCGTCAGGAAGTCCAGAATCCAGTTGCAGAGGCCCGGGTTTCAGACCCAGGGCCCTGAGCTTAGTGATGAGCTTGGATGGCCTTATGGCGTTGAAGGCTGAGCTGTAGTCAATGAACATACACAGGTATTCCTTTTGTCCAGGTGTGATAGGGCAGTGTGCAGTTCGATGGCGAATGCGTCGTCTGTGGATCTGTTGGGGTATAAAAATTGTAGTGGGCCTACGGTGTCGGGTAAGTTAGAGGTGAAATGATCCTTAACTAGCCTCTCAAAGCTCTTCATGATGACAGAGTGAGTGCTACGGGGCAATTACATTTTACATTTTAGTCATTTAGCAGACGCTCTTATCCAGAGCGACTTACAGTTAGTGAGTGCATACATTATTATTTTTATTTTTTCACACTGGCCCCCTGTGGGAATCGAACCCACAACCCTGGCGTTGCAAACGCCATGCTCTACCAACTGAGCTACATCCCTGCCAGCCATTCCCTCCCCTACCCTGGATGACGCTGGGCCAATTGTGCGCCGCCCCATGGGTCTCCCGGTCGCGGCCGGCTACGACAGAGCCTGGATTCGAACCAGGATCTCTAGTGGCACAGCTAGCACTTGAAGCAAGTGGGGACAACAGACTGATGAAATTATATTGAACAAAAATATAAACGCAACATGTAAAGTGTTGGTCCCATGTTTCATGAGCTGAAATAAAATATCCCAGAAATGTTCCATACGCACAAAAAGCTAATTTCTCTCAAATGTTGGCCACGCATTTTTTTACATCCCTGTTAGTGAGCATTTCTCCTTTGCCAAGATAATCCTTCCACCTGACAGGTGTGGCATATCAATACGCTGATTAAACAGCATGAGCATTACACAGGTGCACCTTGTGCTGGGGACATTAAAAGGCCACTCTAAACTGTGCAGTTTTGTCACACAACACAATGTCACAGATGTCTCAAGTTTTGAGGGAGCGTGCAATTGGCATGCTGACTGCAGCAATATCCACCAGAGCTGTTTCCAGAGAATTTAATGTTAATTTCTCTAAAATAAGCCGCCTCCAACATTGTTTTAGAGAATTTGGCAGTATGTCCAACCGGCATCACAACTGCAGACCACGTGTAACCACGCCAGCCCAGGATCTCTACATCCGGCTTCATCATCTGCGGGATCGTTTATATTTTTGTTCAGTGTATATAAAACATTTAAATCATACATTCTCTCTGTTGTTTTCCAGACGGACGCTGCGCTCATGTACGATGCCGTGCACGTGGTGGCCGTGGCCGTGCAGCAGTCTCAGCAGATCACTGTCAGCTCCCTACAGTGCAACAGACACAAACCCTGGCGCTTTGGGAACAGATTCATGGCCCTCATCAAAGAGGTACGTAGCGTTATACATTACACACCGGCCCACTGGAAAGGCAGGGGTGAGATGGACATGGAGAGAGAGAATGAAAGAATGAGAGATAGCCTACACACACATAGGAGAGAGAGGCACAAGAGAGCCATATAGAGACACAAGCTAGAAGGGCACAGGGGGGCAATCAAAGAAATCAATGTAAATGAAATAGAAAGTGAAAGGCTTTTTTTTACTGCATTCTTACAGTTGTACTTTCATACTATTCCGAGAGCAGCAACCATCTTAATCTTAAAACTGTCTCTCTGTTTTTATATAATATCCCTACAGAATGGGTCTAAATGATCTTAATCTGGGCTAATTATTCCTCAGTGTGCTAGATAGATTCTGGAAACTGGGGCGGTTAATCCAAACCTCCCTGTCTGTCAGTTAGGCAGTTAAAGAGCAGGATTGGCCCAGGCTATATTTAGGGTCTGTAAAGCCTAACTACCCTGTTCTGTTCTGTTTGCTCTGAGAGATGTCACCAGAACCCTGCTAACACTCACACTACTGCCGGCTGGGGGGTGGTGGGTGGCGGGGGTGGAGGGTGGCGGGGGTGGAGGGTGGTGTGGGTGGAGGGTGGTGGGGGTGGAGGGTGGTGTGGGTGGAGGGTGGCGGGTGGTGGGGGTGGAGGGTGGTGGGGGTGGAGGGATGAGGGGATGAGGGGATGAGGTTTTTGACACATTATAGCACTTTGTCTCGAACCGCCGCACAAATATTCTCACATCTCGCCACTTCGAGTGCTCTCTCTCTCCAAGCCTGTGGACCAGTATAGGGTGGACGCCAGCCCTCGTAAAAGACACTGCTGTTTAGCCTGATGGCCTTTATATACCACTGCACTGTCGATCCAGAGTGACACACAGGCTAACATTACACTATCACTGCATCACCACTGTATCACAGGCTAACATTACACTATCACTGAATCTCCACTGTATTACAGGTTAACATTACACTACTACCACTACATATTATTGCATCACAGGCTTACATTACACTGAACATACTACATGTATTTAGTACGGATTTATTCAAATGTATTTCATATGTGTTTATTTAAATGTATGAGATACCCAACCAAGATTATGACACATTTCCACTGTTATTTTCAACATAACCACATCAAACCACATAGGCAGGTAATTGTGGCTATTTCTTGGAAATTCACAGTCTTCTTTAATCTAGTGCTCTCTTTCCAACAGAGAAGAACAATGTGACTTTTATGATCCTGTAATAACATGACGTTAGATGAGTCATACTGCAGGTTCTTTCTGAAAAAGACATCCGCTTTAAGCCAGTTGCCCCTGCTTCTCTAAGAAAAGGGCACATAATTCAACACTTGCTATGCAATGTAACACAAGAGAGTTCAGTGCTTAGGGCCACTTCTATGCTCGATTTTCAGCATTCCAAAGCAGTGTCTGTATCGTTACAGATTAGGTAATAACTATCTCACTGTTACTAAAGCAACGATCAGAATTACATCCAAAAAGCATCTGTGTCCTGGAGAAAGCTGTATCGAGTTTGTGTGTGTGGTATTAATAAGTAATATACAGTGTGTGTGTGTGTGTGTGTGTGTGTGTGTGTGTGCAGCATACCTTTGTGTGTTTGTGCGCCTTGCTTAAAGGTGAACTCTAATGAATAATGAATGTGTCTATTTTGCTGAGAATGAGTGAGCTCCTGTGACCTCTTGCTCGTCTGGTTATGATGAATCTCTCTCTCTCTCTCTCTCTCTCTCTCTCTCTCTCTCTCTCTCTCTCTCTCTCTCTCTCTCTCTCTCTCTCTCTCTCTCTCTCTCTCTCTCTCTCTCTCTCTCTCTCTCTCTCTCTCTCTCTCTCTCTCTCTCTCTCTCTCTCTCTCTCTCTCTCTCTCTCTCTCTCTCTCTCTCTCTCTCTCTCTCTCTCTCTCTCCAGGCCCACTGGGATGGCTTGACTGGGCGGATCACTTTCAACAGAACCAACGGCTTGAGGACAGACTTTGACCTGGATGTGATTAGTCTGAAGGAGGATGGACTGGAGAAGGTACTGTGTGTTTGTTTGTTTGTGTGTATGTGTGTGTTTGAGTGTGCATATTTACAATACACGACCATGTGTGCACATCTATGGAGGAGATAACTCATAAACAAAAGCTTGCCAACACAACAGATCCAAACATCAAACCACACACGCACGCATGCACACACACACACACACACACACACACACATCCTCCTTATACACATGCTCCCCTGTGTGTGCCTCTCAGCTGCTCCTGACCTCCCCGTCTCTCTCTGTGACGTGTGTCTGCACCTCCATGAATAATTTACTCTATTAATGAAAAAACCTTCAGGAGCCCTCCAGTGTCATGAAGGCTGAATTAAAGAGTTGATTTGCAATTACAAAGAAGCCATCTCTAAGGCCTCAGTAGTGGGCATCAGAGAGAGGAGCAGAGCTGTTGGGGCTGTAGTTGGTTGGTGCTGCAGAGCAGAGTGTCTGCTGAGATGAGAGGCCCTATAGCGTATAAGAGAATAACACAGCCAGGGTGAGAGGACCCTGCAGACTCGTCCCCTCTCCTCCTCTTCTTTCTCCTTCCGCCAACCCCTCCTTACACATACTCTCACATATACACACATATGCTCAGTAGTGTGAACTCTTAACTCTTAACCTGCGGGATATGATATAAGAGCTGATCTAGGATCAGGATCTGCCCCATGCTCTCTGTGGAAGAGGAGTATGTGGGTTTGTGTGTGTGTGTGGGTGGGTGCGTGTGTGTGTGAGTGTGTGTGTGTGTGTGTGTGTGTGTATGTGTGTGTGTGTGTGTGTGTGTGTGTGTGTGTGTGTGTGTGGGTGCATGTTTGTAATTAAGTACCTCATAGACACACTCTCTTCCCTGAACAGTTTTTCTGCATGGAAGATATAACTGAAGTGCACTAAATGCTAATGTTTTGCATGTGTTTTTCCCCTCAGATTGGAACATGGGACCCTCCTAGTGGCTTGAACATGACAGACCACCAGAAGGGGAAGACATCCAACGTCACAGACTCCTTAGCCAACAGATCTCTAGTTGTCTCCACCATACTGGTAAGTACCGTTCACTCTTTTCTCTGGGGTAGACACTTTTTGTCTATTCACAGAGAAATGAAATTGCTGTACTAACTGTCATTAAAGCTGGGTGCTATAACGGAGTTCTATCATGTCTATCTAAGTGATTATGAATGCCCAGAACTGCTCTAAGACTTAATTGACTCCTTGGGAAAGGTGTCATTCCTTTTTAGTTTTTAGGTCATTTTCTTTGAAAAGTGCTCCACTTGAATTTCTCAGGATGGTTGTCAGCCTGTGATTGAATTGAATAGAAGTAGCCCAAAATACACCACTTTTAAATTACCAGTCCACACTTCACTGCTGTGGAGAGGACCCTTTCCAATGGGTTGAGAACAGTTTCAGGCAGGGCTAATTGGCTGATTGATTGTCCAATAAGATTTCATGGTTTAAGGCTCTCTCTCTCTCTCTAGCATTTTATTAGTCCCTCTATTGAGGAGTTGTTTCTCTACCCAGTCATGCTAAACCCAGGCATTCAGGGGAACTCTGGGAAGTTAAACAGTGCCCTAGGATCTCTAATGCGTCTCTATGAGTCACACAGACCAACTCATAGCTGTATTTCCTCAGGCTTCATCCAACCATATTTGGCATTTTAGAAAAGCGCTACAAAAATCTGTTGTATTGTTATTATTCACACTATAGAAGATTTATTTAAAAAACACTTAGCTTCAACAATGAGCTTATCACGCCCCATCCTGTGGCGTCTATCTGTTGGGGTGGAGTTGTCTGTGTGTTGTAAATAAAGTCTGCTCTGGTGCTGTAGTGATTCTGTAGGCTACACGACGACTCCATCCCTCCGTCTGAAAGCTATACCAGAGCCCGCCGCAAGTGACTCATCACGACTAAACAGGAAGCTTCTTGAATCAAGAAAATTAAGGCAATTTACGATCCTATTATTAAGAAGCAGAGCGTAAAAATAACAATATCAACCAAATTGCGGTTTGTCATTATTTATCCCGTGCTGCGCTTGCCTTACCTCTCCCATGCATGCTGCCGCTGTGCGCTGATTGAATTGCTGTTATTAGTTAAGACTCTACATGTCTGTAATTGGTGTATCAGGATTGAGTCATGGGGAGATCTCGGATGGCTTTGAGGGGAGGAGAAAAGAGGAGGTAGGGCTGACAATAATTGGGTTTGTTACATTTGATTGATGCAGACTTTTATCCAACTTCTCTTCATTTTCTCCATGGCAGACTGAAGGATTACAAGCCCCTCTTTAAAAGGTGGAGCTGTAATTAATCAAAAGAGTTTTGGCCATTTTGTCAAGACCTCATACTGGTAATAGACTGGTGGTTAAAGTCACAGTACTTCTAAGACCTCATACTGGTAATAGACTGGTGTTAAAGTCACAGTACTTCTAAGACCTCATACTGGTATTATACTGGTGGTTAAAGTCACAGTACTTCTAAGACCTCATACTGGTATTATACTGGTGGTTAAAGTCACAGTACTTCTAAGACCTCATACTGGTAATAGACTGGTGGTTAAAGTCACAGTACTTCTAAGACCTCATACTGGTAATAGACTCGTGGTTAAAGTCACAGTACTTCTAAGACCTCATACTGGTATTATACTGGTGGTTAAAGTCACAGTATGCCCATGTGATAGTTGAAGAAGTCGTAGTATTTCATAACTGGTTTACTGCAACGGCATGAATCAGATGACTTTTTAACATTATCAAACGTGTGATTTACCTGCTCATAAGGTTGGGTTTGAATCCCCGAGCCTTCAAGGTGGAAAAATCTGTTGTTCTGCCCTTGAGCAAGGCAGTTAACCCCCAACAACAACTGCTCCCCAGGTATTATGCTCTTTTTCACTTTAGAAATTGTCCAGCTGATATAAAAAGGCTTCTTCTCTAACACATCATTACATATACTGTACAGTGGGGTCCAAAATTATTGACACCCTTGATAAAGATTAACAAAAATGACTGTATACAATAAATAATTAAAATGCTGAGCTATATTGTATGCTAAAAAATTTTATACTAGTAGAATTGCTCAGAAAAATAGATTTTGTTCAGCAAGTAATATTTTTTTCAATACCTTTCAATACCTCCCCTTATGAGGATAATGGCACAGAGCCTTTCTCTAAAATGTTTTATGAGTTGGAGAACACATTGGGAGGGATCTTAGACCATTCCTCCATACAAAAGTCTGGAGACTTGCAAAATGTTGATTTTGTGGCCAAATTACAATTTATTTGTGGATTTTGATGTGTGCTTGGGGTTATTGTCTTGCTGGAAGATCCACTTGCGGCCAAGTTTCAGCCTCCTGGCAGAGGCAACCAGGTTTGTGCCAAAAATGTCCTGGTATTGGGTAAAGTTCATGATGCCGTTGACTTTAACAAGGGCCCCCGGATCAGAAGAAGCAAAATAGCCCCATAACATCAAAGATCCACCACCATATTTTAAAGTAGGTATGGGGTTATTTTCTGCTCATGCATTCTCATTTTGACACCAAACCCACCACTAGTATGCATGGCCAAAGAGCTTTATTTTCATGTCATCTGACCAAAGCACCGGTTCCAATACAAGTTATGGGGCTATTTTGCTTCCACTGGTCCTGGGTCCCTTGTTATGGTCAACGGCATAATTAACTAATTAACGGCACAAAGATATTGTTAATTTGACAGACAATGTCAATTTTGGAATGACCATCTCAGTCTCCGGACTTGAACCCCATTAAAAACATGTGATTTGAATTGAAGAGGGCAGTCCATAAGCGCAGACGAAGGATATCAAGGATCTAGAAGGATTCTGTATGAAGGAATGGTCTAAGATCCCTCCCAATGTCTTCTCCAACTCATAAAACATTTTAGAAAAAGGCTCAGTGCCGTTATCCTCGTATGTGAGGTAATGAAAGGTATTGAAAATTGGTGTCAATGATTGACTCCTACCTTTTTGAGAAAAAAATATATTACTTGTTAAACAAAATCTCTTTCTCTGATACTGAGCTATATTATATGCAACAACAAAAAATTGGAAAATTATATTATTTTATACTAATACAATTGTATTAGTATAAAATAATATAATTTTCCAGTTTTTTGTTGTTGCATATATATAATATAGCTCAGTATTTGAATTATTTACTTTATACAGTTATTATTGCTCACCTTTACCAGGGGTGTCAATCATTTCAGACCTCACTGTATACAACACTAGAGAATCATCCTCACCTGGGGCACCAATCGTAGTAGTGCACACAAACAGATCCCACCTCCTATAGCCCCGTTTCCCCTGTGGGGGGGGCTCGTCTCTGCCAATAGGCTTTTAGTCTGCCAGACATGAGGAACAATTAATTAAAACAGAATTTGATATGAGACTTTTATTTACGAGAGAGAGAGAGAGAGAGAGAGAGAGAGAGAGAGAGAGAACGAGAGAGAGAGAGAGAGAGAGAGAGAGAGAGAAAGAGAGAGAGAGAGAGAACGAGAGAGAGAGAGAGAGAGAACGAGAGAGAGAGAGAGAGAGAGAGAGAGAGAGAGAGAGAGAGAGAGAGAGAGAGACAGGAGAGAGAGAGAGAGAGAGAGAGAGAGAGAGAGAGAGAACGAGAGAGAGAGAGAGAGAGAGAGAGAGAGACCATAATATGACATTTGAAATGTCTCTATTAATTTGTTCATTTTTTATTGTTTATTTCACTTTTGTTTATTATCTCATTCACTTGCTTTGTCAATTTAAACATATGTTTCCCATGCCAATAAAGCCCTTTGAGTTGAATTGAATTGAGAGAGAGAGCTCGAGAGAGAGAAAGAAACGATGAAAGTTAGACTTAATATGAACATGTTCTGTGCTCAGGTCTAGATCTGTGCTTCTTCCCTTTGTGTTATCGGTATTCTATGCCTTTTAATGGGCTGTGAGAGAACGCAAACACACAAACACACACACAAGCAATGCAAACACACAAACACACACACAAGCAATGCAAACAAGCTGTGGATAGCCTCACAGTATAATAATGATAATGAACGAGACAGATGTGAAAAACTCATTAATTACCTCACACTGACAAATAACTACTGTAAAGGTTCATTAAGCTAAATGATGGTATAATCAACCATAAGTAGCTAGTGCAACACTATATCCTGTTGATTACCTGTTCTACCCATCATCTGTCAAACGTCTCTCTGGCTCTGCACACCTGCATTGGTTGGGGGATCAGCTTTATATGCATTATATTAGAAACCCTTTTCCCGTACAGCGGACTCTGATTTTACACAACGCTTATCAATGCCCCAAGGATAAGGAGTTGTTACTAAGGTAACGGGGATCTAAATAAATGAATAGACAAATCAACCTTTCAAGCTTATTTACTTTCTTTCTTTGTCTTTTCAAACACTTCTCTTTTGGTTTCTTTAGTCAAAGCACAGACACTCAAATCACTGACTATCTTCACTAACCAACTTTGAAATCAAACCTGTTTCAAATATACACTACATTACCAAAAGTATCTGGACACCTGCTCGTTGAACATCTCATTCCAAAATCATGGGCATTAATATGGAGTTGGTCCCCCCTTTGTTGCTATAACAGCCTCCACTCTTCTGGGAAGGTTTTCCACTAGATGTTGGAACATTGCTGCGATGACTTGCTTCCATTCAGCCACAAGAGCATTAGTGAGGTCGGGCATTGATGTTGGGCGATTAAGCCCGCAGTCGGCATTCCAATTCATCCCAAAGGTGTTCGATGGGGATGAGGTCAGGGCTCTGTGCAGGCCAGTCAAGTTCTTCCACACTGATCTCGACAAACCATTTCTGTATGGACCTCACTTTGTGCATGGGGGCATTGTCATGCTGAAACAGGAAAGGGCCTTCCCCAAATTGTTGCCACAAAGTTGGAAGCACAGAATCGTCCAGAATGTCATTGTATGTTTTAGCATTAAGATTTCCCTTCACTGGAACTAAGGGGCCTAACCCGAACCATGAAAAACAGCCCCAGACCATTATTCCTCCTCCATCAAACTTTACAGTTGACACTATTTATTTGGGCAGGTAGCGTTCTCCTGGCATCCGCCAAACCCACATTTGTCCGTCGGACTGCCAGATGGTGAAGCGTGATTCCTCACTCCAGAGAATGCGTTTCCACTGCTCCAGAGTCCAATGGCGGCGAGCTTTACACCCTCCAGCCGACACTTGGCATTGCGCATGGTGATGTTAGGCTTGTGTGCGGCTGCTCGGCCATGGAAACCCATTTCATGAAGCTCCCGACGAACAGTTCTTGTGCTGATGTTGCTTCCAGAGGCAGTTTGGTACTCTGTAGAGAGTGTTGCAACCGAGGACAGATGATTTTTACATGCTACGCGCTTCAGCACTCGGCAGTCCTGTTCTGTGAGCTTGTGTGGCCTACCACTTCGCGGCTGAGCCGTTGTTGCTCCTAGATGTTTCCACTTCACAATAACAGCACTTACAGTTGACCGTGGCAGCTCTAGCAGGGCAGAAATTTGTCGAACTGACTTGTTGGAAAGGTGACATCCTATGACGGTGCTACGTTGAAAGTCACTGAGCTCTTCAGTAAGGCCATTCTACTGCCAATGTTTGTCTGTGGAGAATGCATGGCTGTGTGCTCGATTTTATACACCTGTCAGCAACAGGTGTGGCTGAAATAGCCAAATCCACTCATTTGAAGTTGTGTCCACATACTTTTGTTTATATAGTGTATATTTCATAAATAGGGTTTTCGTAGTATTTATTTTAATGTTGTTCAACATAATTTTTAGTTTGACCATTTCTAACTATAAGAGTTTGTCATGTTGTATAATGATTAGAAGACAGGCGCAGGAATACGTTTTAGGGGTTTTATTACTCCACCCAACACAAACATGTATATACAGTGGGGAAAAAAAGTATTTAGTCAGCCACCAATTGTGCAAGTTCTCCCACTTAAAAAGATGAGAGAGGCCTGTAATTTTCATCATAGGTACACGTCAACTATGACAGACAAAATGAGGGAAAAAAATCCAGAAAATCACATTGTAGGATTTTTTATGATTTTTTTTGCAAATTATGGTGGAAAATAAGTATTTGGTCAATAACAAAAGTTTCTCAATACTTTGTTATATCAATTTTATTTTATTTATTTATTTTATATAGCCCTTCGTACATCAGCTAATATCTCGAAGTGCTGTACAGAAACCCAGCCTAAAACCCCAAACAGCTAGTAATGCAGGTGTAGAAGCACGGTGGCTAGGAAAAACTCCCTAGAAAGGCCAAAACCTAGGAAGAAACCTAGAGAGGAACCAGGCTATGAGGGGTGGCCAGTCCTCTTCTGGCTGTGCCGGGTGGAGATTATAACAGAACCATGCCAAGATGTTCAAAAATGTTCATAAGTGACAAGCATGGTCAAATAATAATCAGGAATAAATCTCAGTTGGCTTTTCATAGCCGATCATTAAGAGTTGAAAACAGCAGGTCTGGGACAGGTAGGGGTTCCATAACCGCAGGCAGAACAGTTGAAACTGGAATAGCAGCAAGGCCAGGCGGACTGGGGACAGCAAGGAGTCACCACGGCCGGTAGTCCCGACGTATGGTCCAGAAGAGGATTGGGAGAATGTCATATATACCCTTTGTTGGCAATGACACAGGTCAAACGTTTTCTATAAGTCTTCACAAGGTTTTCACACACTGTTGCTGGTTTTTTTGGTCCATTCCTCCATGCAGATCTCCTCTAGAGCAGTGATGTTTTGGGGCTGTCGCTGGGCAACACAGACTTTCAACTCCCTCCAAAGATTTTCTATGGGGTTGAGATCTGGAGACTGGCTAGGCCACTCCAGGACCTTGAAATGCTTCTTACGAAGCCACTCCTTCGTTGCCCGGGTGGTGTGTTTGGGATCATTGTCATGCTGAAAGACCCAGCCACGTTTCATCTTCAATGCTCTTGCTGATGGAAGGAGGTTTTCACTCAAAATCTCACGATACATGGCACCATTCATTCTTTCCTTCACACGGATCAGTCGTCCTGGTCCCTTTGCAGAAAAACAGCCCCAAAGCATGATGTTTCCACCCCCATGCTTCACAGTAGGTATGGTGTTCTTTGGATGCAACTCAGCATTCTTTGTCCTCCAAACACGACGAGTTGAGTTTTTACCAAAAAGTTATATTTTGGTTTCATCTGACCATATGACATTCTCCCAATCCTCTTCTGGATCATCCAAATGCACTCTAGCAAACTTCAGACGGGCCTGGACATGTACTGGCTTAAGCAGGGGGACACGTCTGGCACTGCAGGATTTGAGTCCTTGGCGGCGTAGTGTGTTACTGATGGTAGGCTTTGTTACTTTGGTTTCAGCTCTCTGCAGGTCATTCACTAGGTCCCCCCGTGTGGTTCTGGGATTTTTGCTCACCGTTCTTGTGATCATTTTGACCCACGGGGGTGAGATCTTGCGTGGAGCCCCCAGATCGAGGGAGATTATCAGTGGTCTTGTATGTCTTCCATTTCCTAATAATTGCTCCCACAGTTGATTTCTTCAAACCAAGCTGCTTACCTATTGCAGATTCAGTCTTCCCAGCCTGGTGCAGGTCTACAATGTTGTTTCTGGTGTTCTTTGACAGCTCTTTGGTCTTGGCCATAGTGGAGTTTGGAGTGTGACTGTTTGAGGTTGTGGACAGGTGTCTTTTATACTGATAACAAGTTCAAACAGGTGCCATTAATACAGGTAACGAGTGGAGGACAGAGGAGCCTCTTAAAGAAGAAGTTACAGGTCTGTGAGAGCCAGAAATCTTGCTTGTTTGTAGGTGACCAAATACTTATTTTCCACCATAATTTGCAAATAAATTCATAAAAAATCCTACAATGTGATTTTCAGTATTTTTTTTTCTCAATTTGTCTGGCATAGTTGACGTGTACCTATGATGAGAATTACAGGCCTCTCTCATCTTTTTAAGTGGGAGAACTTGCACAATTGGTGGCTGACTAAATACTTTTTTTCCCCACTGTATATATATACATATCAAAGGGATGTAACCCAAACAAAGAGCGAGGTGTAACCTCTACACAATACACGGAACGAGACCCGTAAACAACAAGAGCACAATACACGGTACTCACGAGACCAACGGACATGGGACAATTATTGACAAGGACAATAGGGAACAGAGGGCACATATATACACATACCAATCAGGGGGAATGGGAACCAGGTGTGTGTAATGAGACAAGACATTCCGGGGTTGGTGGTAATGATCTAGTTCAGTGACACCTAGAAGACCGGTGACGTAGACCTCTGGAGCTGGTGAACGGAATGAGCAGCAGTACCGGGAGGATCCGTGACAGAATTCAACTTTGATTAGACAGTAATCCTATGGGTTCCATGACTCCACATGAGATTTTGCAACTGATAAGGTTGCACTATGCTCTTTTTCACTTTAGAAATGGTGCAGCTGAGGTAAAAAGTATTCTTCTCTGACACAATACACACATACAACACAAAGAATCATCCTCACCCGGGAACCAATCATATTAGTGCACACAAACAGATCCCACCTCCTATTGGCTACACTAATCGTAGTAGTGCTCACCAAGAGATCCCACCTCCTATAGCCCCCTTTCCCCTGTGGGAGGGGCTCGTCTCTGCCAATAGGCTTTTAGTCTGCCAGACATGAGGAACAATTCATTCAAACAGAATTTGATATGAGACTTTTATTTACTACTGTTGCATGATCTATGCGTCGCTGATCGGGATGTATTAAAAGGTACAAATCCACACACGCTCAGTTGGGCGCCCCGAGGATCAAAGGTGTCACAAACGAGGAGACAGAGAGCGAGAGAGAGAGAGAGAGAGAGAGAGAGAGAGAGAGAGAGAGAGAGAGAGAGAGAGAGAGAGAGAATCAGCTTTATATGCATTATATTATAAACCCTTTTCCCCGTACAGTGGAATCTGATTTTACACAATGCTTATCAAGGCCCCAAGGATAAGGAGTTGTTACTAATGTAACAGGTAAAGGGGATCTAAATAAATGAATAGATAAATCAACCTTTCATGCTTATCATCTACTTTCTATTCTTTGTCTCTTCATACACTCTTCATGGCTATGATATAGTACAAGTCTTTCTCCTGCTGTTTTCAAGGTACAGACATTCAAGCAACTCTCTATCTTCACTAATTGACTTTTAAATCAGAATTGTTTCAAATATATTTCATAAACAGCATTTTGGCGATATTTGTTGGGTATTTCACAATTGTTCATCATTATTTCTAGTTAGACCATTTCAGATTGTAAGAGTTCAACTTTGATTAAGCAGTGAGCCTATGGGAAGTATTCCATGACTCCACATCACACGAGGAGAGCCCTGAGTGGGTTCTCTTTGTTCTTTCCTCTAGGCAATAGCCTCGTAGCATACTGGCCCAATAATGATAAAACTAAAAGAAATGTTCAAATGAGCCAGTATCATTTATTTTCATTGGGACACATAATCGATTTTTAAATTTACGAGTAGAAGAATCAAGATGATTTTGCATTCAAGGGTGAGTGAATCGCCGGATCAGCAGCATAAAATACAGAATTACTTTAATGAGGTTTGTTATACAGAGATAGCTAGCTAGTCCTTTTCCTTATTTTTTTCCTCCCTCACTGTTTTTAATTAAAGATGCTACTAGGTCTTCACCACACGAGACAGGGTCAGGAGGTGGCATGTAAGACCTTCCACATGTAGCAGGTGGCTAGCGTGTAGGTACTCCTGAGTGGCGCAGTGGTCTAAGGCACTGCATTGCAGTGCTAACTGTGCCACTAGAGATCCTGGTTCGAATCCAGGCTCTGTCGCAGCCGGCCGCGACCGGGAGACTCATGGGCGGCGCACAATTGGCCCAGCGTCGTCCAGGGTAGGGGAGGGAATGGCCGGCAGGGATGTAGCTCAGTTGATAGAGCATGGCGTTTGCAACGGCAGGGTTGTGGGTTTGATTCCCACGGGGGGCCAGTATAAAAAAAAAAAATGAAGATATGTATTCACTAACTGTAAGTCGCTCTGGATAAGAGCGTCTGCTAAATGACTAAAATGTAAATGTAGGTAGCGTGCAGCGTTGTCAGACACTTCCTGTGGCCCTGAACTCAGCCCCCCCACACACACACACACACACAAAGCGCGTCTGCACATACGCATGCAGGCATGCACACAGAGAGAGAGAGAGAGAGAGAGAGAGAGAGAGAGCATACGCAACAACACAAGCTTATTCAGTGCAGAGCTCAAATGTCCGATTATTTATTTATGTGGTTGCATGTGTGTGGGTCTGTGTTTATATGATTAATTGGGATTAAAGCGCTGTTATCCGCTAATAATTCAATTTCCAGGGAGGAACATTTCCGCAGAATGTATTCAGGACCACATTGAAAATAATGTAATCATGGTGAAAAATAAGTGTTGTATAATACTTTCATGTGTCATGGACAGAGACAGACAGACTAATAAAATAGTGTTAGGTGTTAATGGGCCCACTGCCTGTTTATGATAATTACGCTCTTTCACAGTTGACAGAAGGTGAGAGGTTATACGCTGCTAACGGGCTGACAATAGCTACATTGTGCTCAATGTGCTAGATAACACATATTCCAATGGAAAACATGGCAGCACTGAGAAAGAGGCCTATTCAGAGAGAGGATATTACAGTTTATGTCCAGCAGTGGGAGGGGGGCTAAAGTCCACGTCCATTACAAATGAGCTAATTAGCATACTGGAGCATTCATGTATGTTACAATTGATGTCCTCATGGGTGAATGTTTTACATTGGTCATTATTGTGGACTACTCGTTAGCACCTATCTTTGTTGTATGAGAGGTTGTGATTCTGCCTTGACCTTTTACTGCAGTGGGCTAAATCAGGGTAACACAGGGTGTTTCTTGATATTCTTAAACAAACCTACATTGAAACCAAAGTGTACACCTCACAAACATGGTTATGGGCTTTAAAAAAATAAGACACCTGTACCATGTCAGATATAGAGTTGAAATGTATTCCATTTTGAGTTTGCATCCCAATAATACACTTTATATACACAACAGAAGAATGAGATATAACAAAACCGTTTGACATACACTACCAGTCAAAAGTATGGACACACCTACTCATTCAAGGGTTTTTCTTTATTTTTTTACATTTTTTTACATTGTAGAATAATAGTGAAGACATCAAAACTATGAAATAACACATATGGAATAATGTAGTAACCAAAAAATTGTTAAACAAATCAAAATATATTTTATATTTGAGATTCTTCATAGTAGCAACACATTGCCTTGATGACAGCTTTCGACACTCTTGGCATTCTCTCAACCAGCTTCATGAGGTAGTCACCTGGAATGCATTTCAATTAACAGGTGTGCCTTCTTAAAAGTTAATTTGTGGAATTTATTTCCTTCTTAATGCGTTTGAGCCAATCAGTTGTTTTGTGCCAAGGTAGGGGTGGCATACACAAGATGGCCCTATTTGGTAAAGGACCAAGTCCATATTATGGCAAGATCAGCTCAAATAAGCAAAGAAAAACGACAGTCCATCATTACTGTAAGACATGAAGGTCAGTCAATACGGAACATTTCAAGAACTTTGAAAGTTTCTTCAAGTGCAGTCGCAAAAACCATCAAGCGCTATGATGAAACTGGCTCTCATGAGGACCACCACAGGAATGGAAGACCCAGAGTTACCTCTGCTGCAGAGGATGTTCATTAGAGTTACAAGCCTCAGAAAATGCAGCCCAAATAAATTATTCACAGAGTTGAAGTCACAGACACATCTCAACATCAACTGTTCAGAGGGGACTGTGTGAATCAGGCCTTCATGGTCGAATTGCTGCAAAGATACCACTACTAAAGGACACCAATAAGAAGAAAATACCTGCTTGGGCCAAGAAACATGAGCAATGGACAATTGACCGGTGGAAATGTGTCCTTTGGTCTGGAGTCCAAATTGGAGATTTTTGGTTCCAACCACTGTGTCTTTGTGAGACGCGGTGTTGGTGAACGGATGATCTCCGCATGTGTAGTTCCCACCGTAAAGTACGGAGGAGGATGTGTTATGGTGTGGGGGTTCTTTGCTGGTGACACTGTCTGTGATTTATTTAGAATTCAAGGCACACTTAACCAGCATGGCTACCACAGCATTCTGCAGCGATACGCCATCCCATCTGGTTTGGGCTTAGTGGGACTATCATTTGTTTTTTAACAGGACAATGACCCAACACACCTCCAGGCTGTGTAAGGGCTATTTAACCAAGACGGAGAGTGATGGAGCGCTGCATCAGATGACCTGGCCATGGAGTGCTGCATCAGATGACCTGGCCTCCACAATCCCCCGACCTCAACCCAATTGAGATGTTTTGGGATGAGTCGGACGGCAGAGTGAAGGAAAAGCAGCCAACAGGTGCTCAGTATATGTGGGAACTCCTTCAAGACTGTTGGAAAAGTATTCCAGGTGAAGCTGGTTGAGAGAATGTCACGAGTGTGAAAAGCTGTCATCAAGGCAAAGGGTGGCTTTTTGAAGAATCTCAAATATAAAATATATATTTGATTGTTATTTTATGTGTTATTTCATAGTTTTGATGTCTTCCCTATTATTCTACAACGTAGAAAATAGTAAAAATAAAGAAAAACCCTTGAATGAGTAGGTGTGTACAAACTTTTGACTGGTACTGTAGAAACACCAGATTTCTGTCTTTTAATAAAAAATAAAACAAGTTTATTAGTTATGAAATTAGGATAAATATATATGAATAACATTCCACCCATGAGGTCACTAGTTTGACTGCAGGAAAGGGCTACAGCAGGGTATTTAATTTACATTTAAAATGTTCAATTCTCTGTTAGGTTTATAGTAGCTTTATACAGTAGAAGCTTTTCGGTCACCTTTGTCAGTGTCTGTCTTCTCTCTCTCTCTCTCTCTCTCTCTCTCTCTCTCTCTCTCTCTCTCTCTCTCTCTCTCTCTCTCTCTCTCTCTCTCTCTCTCTGTCTCTCTATCTCTTGCTCTCTCTCTCTCTCGCTCTGTCTCTCTCTCTCTCTCTCTCTCTTTCGCTCTCTCTCTTTCGCTCTCTCTCTTTCACTCTCTCTCTTTCGCTCTCTCTCTTTCGCTCTCTCTCTCTCGCTCTTTCTCTTTGTCTCTGTCTCTCTCTCTCTCTCCCTGTCTCTCTTTCTCTCTCTCTCTCTTTCGCTCTCTCTCTTTCGCTCTCTCTCTCTCTCTCTCTTTCTCTCTGTCTCTCTCTCTCTCTCTCGCTCTCTTTCTCTTTCTTTCTCTCTCTCTCCACCTGCTCTGATGTCTAGATATTCTTAATTGGTTTCCCCCTTTCAAATACTATACATCAAACACTTTCTGAGTGCACTGTACAGAGGCCGTGTCCACTTCAAAGTTAAACTTCAGGTGGCTTTGCCAGACTACCCATCATGCATCGCACCTTTATGCCCTTGAATGCCCTCCTCTTTTTACCTGGCTCATCACCACTCCTCTGACTAGGTTACAAACAGAGAGAGGAGAGCTGCTGATAAGGTCTATAGATAGAGAGGGTGGGAATGTTTAAAAGGACCAATTCAGGCGACAGGATAGAAAGAGAGAGCTATTGAGAAAACAAGACAGAGAAAGAGGGGGAGAAAGAGATAGAGACATCTCTTTGAGTTGGATAGCAGGTCATTAGGCACTGTTATGCTAGTCAGCTATGTTATTGATCCCTTTCAATTTCCTGAGAGAAGATTGTTGGAGTGGTTAGAGAATAATCTCACCAAACCAAAGCAATCAATTTTATCACTCTGTATATACAGTATATGATGTTTTGCTACTATCGTATATTAGATAGCCCCAATGTGTCACAAAGCCTTTCCACAGCACAGCCTCAGACTGAAGAGATGTTCAAGGTCTAAGACATTCAAGTATTACTCTCAGACACCCTTCAGGAATGGAAACTTGAATGTCAAATTCCTTATAGGGAGAAAGACAATAAACATGCTGCTTGACCCACTAAGAATCCAATATTGGAGGATATCTCAATGCAAGGTCAGCAATTCATTGGTACTAAAGTCGGTCTATCTCGCTTTGTGTTTAGATGAGTCAGTGTGAAAGGAAAGCATCTGTGTGGGTTTGAAAAACAGACCGCCATGCACAATCATTCACTCTCGGTCTGTAGAATACCATGGCTCCGTTTCCATGGTGATACACACATACGCAAACAGGGCTTCCAGAAACTCACAGCTTGGTGGGTTATTTGACGGAGAGCTTGTGGAAAACAAGACAGCTCCCTCAGCTTGTGTGTGTGTGTGTGTGTGTGTGTGTGTGTGTGCACGTGCTTGTGTTTGTGTATTCTCATCGTCACTCTCGGATTGAGCCATAATGTGGACAGTACGGTACTTTTTTTGTTTCCATTCTGTCATGAAGATTTCATCATTAAACTGAGCATTTTATAGCACCCTAGGTGTGCTCAGGCACTGTCAGATAACAGCTAGATTGTCTGTGACTGTCTAAAACCACAAGATTGTCAATCAATGGCAGCGGCTGATATGAATTATGAATATGTAGAGGCTGTTATAGACTGAGAAGTGTTTGGGGGTGAAGGGCGATATAACCTTGTTTTACAGTATCTTTACCAATAGATGCTATTACATGTGTTAGCATCTCCTTGTTCTCATAAAATCTCTGAGCCAGTAAAATGTGTGAAAGCTGGTTGAGATCAGACATGATTTTGTTTGTACTGTGGCATGCCACAATTATATGGTAATCAACACCTGTTTGATAATATGTTCTTTGCCTGATTTTACTGCGAGAGACGGGGGTAGAAGGGAGAGAGGGATGGAAAGAGAGAGAGATGAGAGAAAGAGAGAGAGAGAGAGATAGTGGAGAAAGCAAGTGAGAGGGTGAGTGGGGGAGAGAAAAAGAGAGAGAGAGAACGAGAGAGAGAACGAGAGAGAGAGAGAGCGAGAAAGAGGAGAGAGAGAGAGAGCGCGAGAGAGAGAGAGAGAAAGAGAGGCAGCGAATGAGAAAGGGAGGGGGAGAGAGGGAAGAGGAAGAGAGGATCCAGAGAGTGAAAGAGGACATTAGTAATCTCCCCAGCTGTTAGTCCTAACAAAGAGGATGTGCTGGCTCCTGTTCTTTTGTGTCAGTTTATCATTATCTCTGATCTTATTTACAAAGCTTCTGGTGGCCTGAGAGCCAGGGACGGGGACGGGGACGGTGCAGGCCCCCAGCCAGTACGTTCAGCCTGAGAGGAAAGGAGGGGAGCACCGAGTCAGAGATATGGAGGATTATCTCTTATTATGGTCATGCTTCCATCACTCCATTAACCTTGTACTGCATTTCTGAGACTGCATGCCAATATTCCACAGACACACACGCGTGCGCACACACACACACACACACACACACACACACACACACACACACACACACACACACACACACACACACACACACACACACACACACACACACACACACACACACACACACACACACACACACACACACACACACATACACACACACAACCACACACACAACCACACACACAACCTCACACAACCACACACACACCCTCCTGGTTTTAGCAGCAGTGGTCCTTCCTCCTCTGTTCCTCTCCCTCTCTCCTGTAGCCAGTGTGTGTCCAGGCACATCAGGCTCAAAGCCTATCTCACACATCATGCACACTCACAGAAAGGCCTTATCAGAGTGGAAAAGATACCAATCCTTACCTCCAGAGACTGATCCAGCGTTGCTCCACCCCTCTCCTCTCCCCAACCTAACAGGTGGAGCCCTATGTGATGTTCAAGAAGTCGGACAAGCCCCTTTACGGTAATGACCGCTTTGAGGGCTACTGCATCGACCTGCTGAGGGAGCTGGCTAGCATCCTGGGGTTCACCTACGAATTACGTCTGGTGGAGGATGGCCGCTACGGGGCCCAGGACGAGACCACGGGCCAGTGGAATGGCATGGTCAAGGAGCTGATCGACCACGTGAGTCTGGGCCTACCTCACTACTCAGAAATGATCTATGTAAATTATTGATGATTAATTTATGAGGTGGTAAACAGCTAGAGGGCGTGGGGAGTGGGGATGTATTTTGTCTGAAGTGTGTATGACAAGGGTTTGTATAGGTGTATTTTGTATGACAAACATGTTTTTGGTTTAGAGAGAGAGGGAGAGAGGGAGAGAGAGGGAGAGAGAGGTAGAGAGAGAGAGGTGGAGAGAAAGAGGTAGCGAGAGAGAGGTAGAGAGAGCGGTAGAGAGAGAGGTAGAGAGAGAGAGGTAGAGAGAGAGAGCGTGAAAGAGAGAGCGTGAGAGAGGTAGAGAGGTAGAGAGAGAGGTAGAGGGAGAGCGTGAGAGAGGTAGAGAGGTAGAGAGAGAGAGGTAGAGAGAGAGAGCGGTAGAGAGAGAGAGAGAGAGAGAGAGAGAGAGAGAGAGAGAGAGAGAGAAAGAGAGAGAGAGAGAGCCATCAGCTCCCATACTCGTTCCTGACCAGGTGTACAGCATGGATTCTGGTTTGACTCGTTTCCTCTGCAGAGCTTATTAAAACAAACACTCACACACACACACACACACACACACACACACAGTGCCACGGACTAGATCATTAAATTTGACAACGTAAGACCCAGATAGTATAAGCTCTGCGCAGGCAGGCAGAAAAATAACAGGCTCACCACATCCAATACTCAATATCTGACCCCATTAAATAACACTGCATCTCCCTCAACTGTGGTACACTGGTCCGACGACCATGTTTGTTTTGATCATGCAGAGGCTGGAGGGAGAGGGATCCCAGGGATTTGACACACAAATGGCCCAATTCCTGCAAGGTGATTGGAGCGTTGGCCGTTATGTAGATATAGAACCACCTATCTCTAGACAGCATCCCAAATGGCACCCTATTTCCTACATGCTGTAGTGCACTACTTTTGACCAGGGCCCTAAAGTAGTGCACTATATAGGGAATAGGGTGCCATTTGGGACGCATATACAGTTGAAGTCGGAAGTTTACATACACTTAGTTGATTGTGCCTTTAAACAGCTTGAAAATTTCCAGAAAATGATGTCATGGCTTTAGAAGCTTTCGATAGGCTAATTTACATAATTTGAGTCAATTGGAGGTGTACCTGTGGATGTATTTCAAGGCCTACCTTCAAACTCAGTGCCTCTTTGCTTGACGTCATGGGAAAATCAAAAGAAATCACCCAAGACCTCAGAAAAAAAATTGTAGACCTCCACAAGTCTGGTTCATCCTTGGGAGCAATTTCCAAACGCCTGAAGGTGCCACGTTCATCTGTACAAACAATAGTATGCAAGTATAAACACCATGGGACCACACAGCCATCATACCGCTCAGGAAGGAGATGCGTTATGTCTCCTAGAGATTAATGTACTTTGGTGCGAAAAGTGCAAATAAATCCCAGAACAACAGCAAAGGACCTTGTGAAGATGCTGGAGGAAACAGGTACAAAAGTATCTATATCCACAGTAAAATGAGTCATATATCAACATAACCTGAAAGGCCACTCAGCAAGGAAGAAGCCACTGCTCCAAAACCGCCATAAAAAATGCCAGACTGTGGTTTGCAACTGCACATGGGGACAAAGATCTTACTTTTTGGAGAAATGTCCTCTGGTCTGATGAAACAAAAATAGCTGATTGGCCATAATGACCATTGTTGTGTTTGGAGGAAAAAGGGGGTTACTTCCAAGCCGAAGAACACCATCCCAACCGTGAAGCAAGGGGGTGGCAGCATCATGCTGTGGGGGTGCTTTGCTGCAGGAGGGACTGGTGCACTTCACAAAATAGATGGCATCATGAGGAAGGAAAATTATGTGGATATATTGAAGCAACATCTCAAGACATCAGTCAGGAAGTTAAAGCTTGGTCGCAAATGGGTCTTCCAAATGGTTAATGACCCCAAGCATACTTTCAAAGTTGTGGCAAATTGGCTTAAGGATAACAAAGTCAAGGTATTGGAGTGGCCATCACAAAGCCCTGACCTCAATCCTATAGAAAATGTGTGGGCAGAACTAAAAAAGCATGTGCGAGCAAGGAAGACTACATACCTGACTCAGTTACACCAGCTCTGTCAGGAGGAATGGGCCAAAATTCACCCAACTTATTGTGGGAAGCTTGTGGAATGCTACCTGAAATGTTTGACTCAAGTTAAACAATTTAAAGGCAATGGTACCAAATACTAATTGAGTGTATGTAAACTTCTGACCCACTGGGACTGTGATCAAATAAATAAAAGCTGAAATAAATCATTCTCTCTACTATTATTTTGACATTTCATATTCTTAAAATAAAGTGATGATCCTAACTGACCTAAAACAGGGAATTTTTACTAGGATTAAATGTTAGGAATTGTGAAAACTGAGTTTAAATGTGTTTGGCTAAGGTGTATGTAAACTTCCGACTTCAACTGTATACTGTAGTCTATACTAACTAACCAGGACATGGCGAATTGAGCTGAAGAAGCTGAACATATCCAGTCAAATGGAGTTGAAAGAAATCACTTTTGCTCTCTGACTAATGCTTAGAGACATATAACTAGAGTACTGTAGATGCACCTGGATACATTCAGTTGAAATAGGACCTGTTCATGAGCTAGATTAAATGATCTAAATAGGATCGGGTCATGTCACTTGGCCTTAAATTACATGGAACAAATAAAGGCAGCCTACCTCGTATGACTACAGATGATGTCCTGTTTAATATCAGAAATAGTTCTTCAAACATTATAGTTCCTGGGACCAAACCACCTCATTCAATCTAGATTGATGTATGACAACCTTCATGGCGACGAACAGGATATTTACTTGAGAAATTATGTTGCTGACCTTGCTGTGAGTGTTTAGCATGTACCTGTGTCACAATGGAGCCACAGATTTATCAACCACACAGAGGTTTAACCCCACATAGAGAGACCGGATTGGTTGGGACGTTTCGGATGTGACTCGATTGAAAGGTCAAGGTCAACACACTGTATTAACATGAAGAATGACTCCCACTCTGAGCCATGGCGGAGGGATACTTACGGATGGAATATGAGTGATGAGACTGTGGAAAGATTGTAGATCAAAAAGTAGAACTCCTGATTCAGGGTTGTGAAGAAATAGGGTTATTTTGAAATAACATCTAAATATGATCCTCTCAGATCAGAGACACAATATAAGATGTAGATTTCTGTGTTCTTATGAGAATGACGATGGTTCAACGTTATCTTGTTTTCTGGGCACAATTTCTTCCATCACTCACGCCCTCCCTCCTCCACCCTGAAACTCCTCTGCCCCAGTGGCTGTGGTCGATAGGACCATAGAGTTTTTTTTTTATTGGTTTAGGTTCAATGTCGGACAAGGAAAGGAGAAGGGGGATAGAAAGAGGATATAAAAGGGGGGGGGGGTTGAGGGAGAGAGTGTGTGTGCGTGTGTGTGTGGCAGCGAGGGAGTGTGTGTAGGAACGAGAGAGAGAGAGAGAGAGAGAGAGAGAGAGAGAGAGAGATAGAAAGAGAGAGAGAGAGAGAGAGAAAGAGAGAGAGCAAGAGCTAGAAGGGCTCTAAATATCCTCCTAAGTGCCATGGGACAGACTCTGTGATGTGTAAAGGCCCTGTTTTCTTAATTTGATTGGCTCTAAACGCTTCCTGCGCCCCTGATTTACAGCCTATCCCTCTTCCCTTTTATGTTGTCTGTTGACAGAAAGCTGATCTGGCAGTGGCTCCCCTGGCCATCACCTATGTGAGGGAGAAGGTCATCGACTTCTCCAAGCCCTTCATGACGCTGGGGATAAGTATCCTCTACCGCAAACCCAACGGAACCAACCCTGGGGTCTTCTCCTTCCTTAACCCCCTCTCACCCGATATCTGGATGTATATTCTGCTGGCTTACTTGGGTGTCAGTTGTGTGCTGTTTGTCATAGCCAGGTAACATGTCAGTTCCAATGATCACAGCTAATTAATTCACACACTATTATATGCGCTAACGTCTTAATTAATTAACCTCACCCCATCTGACTAACAGGATAATCTCTCTGTGATTATGTTATGATCTTGACACTAAGTAGACTATATCTGTTAGTGTATTGTCTCCTACTCACTCAGATGACACAGACTTTATAGGCAGCCCCATACTGAAAAACTCAGAAACACATTCACTCAAACTTTTAATAATGCAACCAACTTTGAAGAAAAAGGTACATGGATAAAAGTCTATATATCTGAGGAAAGTAGATTTTCCAGCATTCAAAAGACAGTTCCCTATGGTTCCCTTTCAGCCTTCTCTCCCAGTATAATGGAGGAAGGGCAGAGTGCTCCCTATCAGCAGGCCGCTCTAGAGATGCAGGCAGGCAGCTGCTGTTAAGTGATTCCTGGGTTGTCGCTGTGTCTCCACACATCACTGCTGTTCCCTGGTCTGCCACAACGATCTGCTGCTCAGGAGATAATGCACACAAACACAAACCTTACGAGCAGAGACGTTAAACCAGCCGTTTCAGGACTGCGTGTGTGCGGTATGTGTGTATGTATGTGTGTGCTCCTCGGTGTGAACGGCTGCTGCCTCCTTTTCGCTTTAGTCTCCAGTGTCTCAAAGTCACTACTGTCTTTTCTTTTCTGTTTTTTTCTTCACCTTGCCTCAAACATACCGGGTCATAGAATCTACATAGGAATAATATAAGCACAGTAAGAACATATTAGTTATGACAGTCACTTAGAAAAAAACGACAGATGTGGCTGACAATTAAAAAAGCTTGATCACTTGTAAGGTTGATCACTTGTTTGTACAGTATAGATTGTCTGGGTTTTTGTAGGATTATTGTAGAAGCGAAGAGAGGGTATGAAGAGTGAGGCTTTTATGTTTGTTGTCAGGACGCGAGGTAAGCTGGTGTGTGTTAGAACTTGAGGTAAGATGCTGTGTGTTAGAACTTGAGGTAAGCTGGTGTGTGTTAGAACTTGAGGTAAACTGGTGTGTGTTAGAACTTGAGGTAAGATGGTGTGTGTTAGAACTTGAGGTAAGATGGTGTGTGTTAGAACTTGAGGTAAACTGATGTGTGTTAGAACTTGAGGTAGATAGTGTGTGTTAGAACTTGAGGTAAACTGGTGTGTGTTAGAACTTGAGGTAAACTGGTGTGTGTTAGAACTTGAGGTAAGATGGTGTGTGTTAGAACTTGAGGTAAACTGGTGTGTGTTAGAACTTGAGGTAAGATGGTGTGTGTTAGAACTTGAGGTAAGATGGTGTGTGTGTTGTCAAACTCATCAGGATTAGTTGATCGGCTAGTTATCAGCATCTGACCCTGCGCATACATTGGGTTGATCTGATCCCTAATAACTGGCTTTGTCCAAAATGGCACCCTATTTCCTATATAATGCACTAATGTTGATCTGGGCCCATGGGGCTTTGTTCAAAAGAAGTGCACTATATAGGGAATAGGGTGCCATTTCAGTCTCAGCCACTGGTCCACTGGTGGAGGATAGGGCCAGTCCTGTAGGAACTTTAGCATAACGTTTACAGAGAACGCTAACATTTTATTGAAATATTCAATCATGATGTAGTGTAGAAGATTTAAATGTAATTTAGCTTTTACCTGTGATAAACTGTTTTGTGTTGACATTTTATATTGATGGATACCATATTGGTTAGGATGAATTTTTACCAATAGTAGTACGTTTCAGTTCAAGCATTCTTATATTTTTCATCTTGACCTTAAAGGCTGGATATTATGATTGAAATAAGAGCAATGGCATTGTAGATGGTCTAATGCTAAGCAAAATACGTTTTTATGTGGGTAGTAGTTGTGTATCTTTTGTTTTTTTTGTTCAGGCTTAGTTCTCAGGCATGGGAAAGTAGGGCAGAGTTTGACATTTTTACATTTACATTTTAGTCATTTAGCAGACACTCTTATCCAGAGCGGCTTACAGTTAGTGTATTCATCTTAAGATAGCTAGGTGGGACAACTACATATCACAGTCATAGTAAGTATGGGGGGGGGGGTATTTAAGATACTCTTTGAAGAGGTAGGGTTCCAGATGTTTTCGGTAGATGGGCAGGGACTCTGCTGTCCTAGCTTCAGGGGGAAGCTGGTTCCATCATTAGGGTGCCAGGACAGAGAAGAGCTTGGACTGGGCTGAGCGAGAGCTGCCCTCCTGCAGGGGTGGGACGGCCAAGACACCAGAGGTGGCAAAACGGAGTACTCAGGTTGGGGTGTAGTGTTTGAGCAGAGCCTGAAAATAGGGAGGGGTAGTTCCTCTTGCTTCTCCATAGGCATGTACCATGGTCTTGTATCACTCCCCTTGATCTGGTGGCTCTCATCTCACTATGGCCAACGTTTGAGGCACGGTGGAGAAGAAGAGACAGAAAAGTTCATGTTAACTCTAAAACTTTTGGGGGAGCGTAACTCCTTTGAGTTGTACACCCAATAGTTTTACAGTTAATGCACGTGTGTTTTCCAATGTTACTGGCGATATGATCACACAAGAGAATAAAACGCTGCAACTGTCATCTAAGTTGGTTCAGAATATGCACCTATCTTTTTTAAATGATCACAGTAAGTAAGTGTTGTTGGGTAAGTGTTAAAATATCCCTTTCACTCTGTTTGTTGCCCCCCTTCAGACACTAGGCATGGTAGGGCATCAGTAGCATGCATATATACAGTACAGTGTAGTGGCACAAGCCTCAGTCGTTCTCTGGAAAGGTAACTAAGCTAACTGTACATATTTATGTGTGTGTACACATTTTATCTATGTACGCTTGTGTGTGTTCTGTATGTGTGAGGGGGTTTATGCTACTGTATGCATGGGTGTGTGTGTGTGTGTGTGTGTGTGTGTGTGTGTGTGTGTGTGTGTGTGTGTGTGTGTGTGTGTGTGTGTGTGTGTGTGTGTGTGTGTGTGTGTGTGTGTGTGTGTGTGTGTGTGTGAATGCCGTATAGGTGACATTATAAGGTCTGGTTTAGGCTCCCCAAACTGATCTACATGCCATATTTAGAAACACTGTCAGGATACAGTGGGAAAACCACAAGATTACATGATTTAATAAGTTATCCTCCTCAATATCAGCAGTTGTTGTTGTTGTTGTTGTTGTTGTTGTGGTAGGTGTTGTTGTTGTTGTAGTTGTTGTTTTCCTCTAATATCTTTCTTACACTGCTCCTTCTTCCTTTGTTATGTAGGTGATGAAATGAAACAGCTGAAACAGTCTCTATTGTACATCCCACCGCCTTCACACCATCTCTGTGCATTATCACCTTGTTACAGTTTGGGGGAATCAAATTTCCTGCCTCTTCCTTATCAAATGAAATTTAAAAAGATAAAACTTGGAGAGGAGCGAACGAGCTCTCTTATCGTCAACAATTTATCAAAACATTTATGCAGGATTCTCTCTTTCTGTCGGCCAATCGTTTAATTATGTAGTCTCCTACTATTGTTACATGTTGTTGTCACATGCCTGGTGGATAGAAGACTGCCTCAATATTACACAGTCTCTCCTTCATTTGTGTTACTGTGAAACATAGTACATCATATGTTCAATACACAGTCTAACACCGTCTGCTTCATTAACTGCAACATGTTACAACATGCTCATATAACAGGCACATTTCCCACCCCTTGTTCTACATTTGTAGAGAGGGACCGAATGTAATGGAATTTCTATTAAACTCTTCTGCATTTCTCATCCATTAGTAGAATGAGACTCTCAGTGTGCTCTCTATAACCCCATGCCTCTCACTGCAACACTACAGATATAGATTTTTGATCATCCTGGAAATAGAAGCAAACAACAGCATTTGATTGAGCTTTTCTGATTGGTTGCAAGGTTTGTGTATAGAGAGACATATATAAATGTATTTTTTCAAGCCATATAGAATAGTATACGGCAACAGCCTCATTCTAACGCTGTTGATTGCTTGGAAGGTTCATAGGAAGCCTATAGAGATATATAGCCATGTCTTTTCCACAGCCATTTAGAATAGAAGAGACCAGCAACAGCCCCATTGTAGTGCTCTCTCTGTGTTGATTCATCTCCCCTGACATTGGTGTTATCAGGCGTATCATCTGTTGAGTTTTCAGCAGGATGACCCTATAAAAAGATAAAAGCCATTGTTTCTTCTCCGCTGCTGAGTTCCCTTCTTGCCTGCCTGCCTGCCTGTCTGTGGTTATCTTTCTCTCTCTCTCTCTCTCTCTCTCTCTCTCTCTCTCTCTCTCTCTCTCTCTCTCTCTCTCTCTCTCTCTCTCTCTCTCTCTCTCTCTCTCTCTCTCTCTCTCTCTCCCTCCCTCTCTCTCTCCCTCCCTCTCTCTCTCTCTCTCTCTCTCTCTCTCTCTCTCTCTCTCTCTCTCTCTCTCTCTCTCTCTCTCTCTCTCTCTCTCTCTCTCTCTCTCTCTCTCTCTATCCGCTCAGTGGTGACCTTACTCAAAGTCTCTCCCTCTGCGGCTCTGATGACCTGAGATAACGTAAGGGCGGTGTAATTGGATCAAACTGACAGCTAACTGAACGGGATGGGGCCGGCGGAGTGGCCGGGCAGCGCTACCTTCAAAGGCAGGTTAAGCTGCTGCTAGTGGTTCTCCTCGTACGGCGACGGGATTGTTTAGTATTCCCACCGCGGTAAGGTAACTCCCCGCCTCTTACCCCACCCTTTCCTAGTATGCTCAGGCCATCTACGGATGTAGGATGACAAGCTGGCCCATTTGTTTTCCTGGCTTGTGGTAATTGGCTTTGCTCAGAGAGATCTCCACTAAGGGGGTCCAGCCAGGGGTACCAGTCACTAGTCACATACATCTTGCCAAGGTCACAGTTCACATGAACTCAATTTGGCATTGCAAATTGACAAGCAAGCAAAGCTGGGGCAAATTGAGTAGACAGATTGATTTAGGGCCAAGGATTGTGTTAAAACAAGGAATGGTGTGATCTAAAGGACATTCAGAGGTCTTGGAGCTAGACTAGAATACCACCTTGAGTGTGACATGGTGGAAAGGGAGCGTGCACTAACCACATTATAATGGCCAAGCCCATTATTAAATGACAAGGTGCATGTTCTGATGCTGTCATATTATCCATACTGTAATATGTCTTAATGCTGTCACCAATATATAGCTATATAGACTAACCGGTGACCGTAGACTAGCCGGTGCCCCCGCACATTGACTCTGTACCGGTACCCCCTGTATATAGCCTCCCTACTGTTATTTTATTTTACTGCTGCTCTGTAATTATTTGCTTTTTTTATTTTCTTAAAACTGCATTGTTGGTTAAGGGCTTGTAAGTAAGCATTTCACTGTAAGGTCTACACCTGTTGTATTCGGCGCATGTGGTAAATAAAATACAATTAGATTAGATTTGATATATCTAAGCCACCAAGACCCTAGAAAATGATACTAAGCTGACAAGTAACCCTGCTGGATTGTATACTGTTTAATTCTTTCTATGGAAAATCTGATTTTTTTTCATTGGATATTATTGTGGACTTTTGGAATTTAATAGCTTCTAGTGAGTCAAGTCCACAGATTACATCCATCGTCTATTCAATTTGATTAGTCATATACTTCAACCAGGGGGAAAAAAAAGATATTGCTCCTATGATTCCACAACTACAGCACAAACCAAATTGGGTCAGGATGCTTAATTGTAGCCCAATCAACCTTTACTAATGTAATGTCACTTTTATTTAACGTGAATAAATGGGAAATCTCTTTGCTTGAGGAGTGAGCTGAGCTGAAGCTGGAGCAGAGCGGAGTGAGTGGGAGTGAGTACCGCACAGCACAGCACAGGCAGGCAGGCATGATGGGAATTAACTGTTTGATCTGTTGAATTTTAATGCCATCTGTAGATTAGAAGGATTATTAGTGCTTTTCTCAAGTGACATTTAAGTTCTTTTCAGATCCCATCGATTAAATGATGGAGTAAATTGCCTTTGATATGAGCATGTCAACATGAGCAGTGTGTTTTGGACTGACAAGTGGTAAGAAGGGTTGTTTAAATACTTCATCTGTCATCTCGAAGAGATAATAACAAATGCAGACCTGAGTGACATGTAAAGGGATGGTGTACGTCATATTGTTGTTTGGGATGTTTTGTTCGTTTAACCGACATGTTACACTCTAATTGATTAATTGTCCTAACAACAACTAAAATACATTAGCGTACAATGACAATTTCTAGCGTTACCTTGTCGGGCAGTATATTTTTTTTTTTTTTTTTATTTCACCTTTATTTAACCAGGTAAACCAGTTGAGAACAAGTTCTCATTTACAACTGCGACCTGGCCAAGATAAAGCATAGCAGTGCGATAAAAACAACAACACAGAGTTACATATGGGGTAAAAACAAAACAAAAATCAAAAAAAATACAACAGAAATACAATTAATATACAGTGTGCAAATTTAGCAAGTTATGGAGGTAAGGCAATAAAATAGGCTATAGTGCAAAATAATTACAATTTAGTATTAACACTGGAATGATGTGCAAGAGATGATGTGCAAATAGAGATACTGGGGTACAGATGAGCAAAATAAATAACAATATAGGGATGAGGTAGTTGGGCGGGCTAATTTCAGATGGGCTGTGTACAGGTGCAGTGATCGGTAAGGTGCTCTGACAACTGATGCCTAAAGTTAGTGAGGGAGATAAGCGTCTCCAGCTTCAGAGATTTTTGCAGTTTGTTCCAGTCATTGGCAGCAGAGAACTGGAAGGAATTGCGGCCAAAGGAGGTGTTGGCTTTGGGGATGACCAGTGAGATATACCCGCTGGAGCGCAGACTACGGGTGGGTGTTGCTATGGTGACCAATGAGCTAAGATAAGGCGGGGATTTGCCTAGCAGTGATTTATAGATGGCCTGGAGCCAGTGGGTTTGGCGACGAATATGTAGTGAGGACCAGCCAACAAGAGCGTACAGGTCACAGTGGTGGGTATTATATGGGGCTTTGGAGACAAAACGGATGGCACTGTGATAGACAACATCCAATTTGCTGAGTAGAGTGTTGGAGGCTATTTTGTAAATGACATCGCCGAAGTCAAGGATCGGTAGGATAGTCAGTTTTACAAGGGCATGTTTGGCAGCATGAGTGAAGGAGGCTTTGTTGCGAAATAGGAAACCGATTCTAGATTTAACTTTGGATTGGAGATTCTTAATGTGAGTCTGGAAGGAGAGTTTACAGTCTAACCAGACACCTAGATATTTGTAGTTGTCCACGTACTGGGGTATATGTTCCCAATATCAAGATGCCAAAGTATCACATATTGTTGTTGTGATCAATAACTGACTAACCTTTGTTCCTCTTCCCTATCTCTCCAGGTAGGCCAAGCCAAGCCAGTACTGGTCTGCAACACTGTCTGTCTGTTCTATTAGTGCTGAACACAAGTGAAATAAACGTGTGTATGTGTGTGTTCTCTGTCGATTGCCACAGGTTTAGTCCCTACGAGTGGTATAACCCCCACCCCTGCAACCCCGACTCGGATGTAGTGGAAAACAATTTCACCCTGCTAAATAGTTTCTGGTTCGGAGTTGGAGCTCTCATGCAGCAAGGTAGACGCCTCTGCCTGCCCCTCTTTAGCACACGTCCCACTCTTTTGCTGGGGGTACAAACTTGCTCATAACCTGGCCCACAACCATGCATGGGGGCCTCTGTGCATGTAGCTGGAAGCGGACTGACTGACTGATTTGGTTGCGTCTGTCCGTCCACAGTGTGGATCTTGAGATCCTGGATGATGAGCGTGATTGATTGATTGATTGATAGGATAGGAGAGCCAGGCGTTTTCCCCCCCTCTCCTATCTCCCATCTACTGTACCCCTCCTCTGTCCCCAACCCCACCCCACCTGCCTCCCTCCCTTCCCCACAGGTTCCAGAACAGGTAAGTGCTGTCCCCCATGTGTCAGAAGGTAAAGAGCTAGGTGCAGAGAGAATGAGAATGAGAGCTAAAACAGTGTGCTGTCTCTTAGCCTGCCTCAGTCTGGTTTTGTTTCCTTCTGCCAAACCGATGCCATATCTTCTCAACTAGTGTTTGCGTCTTTAGATTGAGAAAAGCAAAACTAAACTAAAGGAACTGCATTAGGGCATCACATGAAATGAAATGGAATGATTTCATTCAGACTTGTCATATCGACTGAGACTGCATGCCAAGACGAGATATGTTGCATTTTCTAATACATTATTTTTTTCATTCCCTGAGCAATGCAACATATTTGAAAGCAGCGTTAGTTAAGTTAGCGATGATGACAGTAAGGTCTGCAGCATGGTTATAACAGCCTGTGTCTGCCCTGCATCTGATTTGGACCATGGAATGGAACATGGAGAAGACTGACTTACCTAGGCAAAGTTCTGCCCGGATATGAATCTTTTGGAGAACAATTTTCCGTTTTTTTTTTTTTACTGGCCATTGTTGATGGCTGGTTGCATGCAATGAATTGGCATGCAAGCCTTAATACTATTTTAAATGAAGTTGATTGAGTGATTCTTTTGCAGGTATAATAATTGTAGATTTGAATACTGTGATTGGTAAGAGTCTAAGTTTTAAGAAAATAAACACATTGAAATTGACAAAATCTAACGGTTAGAACTCTTGGGACTCTTATCCACCTTGTGCAGGTGTGTATAATGAAGATACCCATTTGGGTAGGTTTTTGGCCTCTGTATTTGTGTTAGGCAATTCTACATATTGCACAGGTTAAAGATGCATCATGGCTTGAGAAATGTTAGCTTCTGTATGGGCCATGTTAAATGTGTAATGGATATTCTAGGGTATCTTAGAGCTTGCTGGAATGTTTTCATAAGTGTGTCAAGGGTAGGTCAGGGTATCTGAGTGTAGTAAAGTATGCTGTAGAGTAGGTCTTATATACCTGTCAATGTAACGGTGTTAAGTCCTGTAGTTGAGAAGATGTGGCTGTAGGGCAGAAGGGTTTTGGGGGTTGAGACAAACAGAGGAGCACACTGTGCCTGTCTGCATGGCGTCTCTGTGACGACCGCGCTGGCCTACACTGTAGAGAGGCTCCCCTGCTCCCGCGGCTTGGCCCCGCCCCCAGAAAACTGTGGGATGTGCAGTTTGGACATGACGTTACCTTGGGTACATGACAGTCAGCCCCAACCAGGTTCAGTTGCTTTGGCTCTGACGCGCTCCGCTCCTGGGCGGTTGGTCGGTCTGTTGCATAGTATTGAGCCTCTATGGCCTCAACGGGGTAAGGTCTCTGAGCTGGTATACAATGTTGTTCCACTGAACACAAAGCTGTCTCTGTTTTTCCTGGTCATGTCATGTGTCTTGCTACTGTGTCTTTTCTGTGTTTGTTTTCATATAGTTTGTCTTTTTTTCCTAATTTGAGTGGTTTGACCAATGAGCAGTGTGGGTTACAAGGCATCCTGGGTAATGATGGTGTGGCTGTTGAATCATGTTACACTGTGTGTCTGGCTGGTGGGGGGGAGTGGTGGGGGTGAGAGGAATCAGGGAGAGTGAGAGGAGATTTGGGAAGGGACATGAGGGAGTGGGGGGTGAGATGATGTGAGGGTGGATGTGCGGAGCGGATTGAGTGCAGTGTGTCTCTCTTTGTTCCCCTCCACATTCTCTCTCTCTCTCTCTCTCTCTCTCTCTCTCTCTCTCTCTCTCTCTCTCTCTCTCTCTCTCTCTCTCTCTCTCTCTTTCACTCTCTCTGGTGGACAGGGCTTTGGGCATGAATTCAGATGTTGCTGGACGAGGCTGTCAGGTCTCTGCTCTCTCACCATATCTCTCCCTGAGTGACGGCTCACTTCCCGGACTGGGAGAAAGTTATAAGAGGCACCTCAGAGGCAGAGTGAGATGAGTGGGAGATTGAGTCTCACCTAAGGAGAGAAGTGGAGTTCTTATCCTCCTATCTTTACCACAGTTCATCGCCTTTGAGTGAATGTGCGAGATCGCAGCTTTAAATTGCCTTGAGCTACTTGAGGAGAATGATCTTCTCGCTGCCCGGTCAGACCTCAATCAACGCCCCCAGAGGAAGACCTCACTCCACCCACTCACACAGGCCCCTCCTTAAGAACACACTAAGAGGCAAAAGTTCTGAATAGCATATAGCCTGGAAACTATCCATCTACATGCGGACATTTTGTCAGATGTAAATCAACCATCTAGGGATTTTGATTAAGTGATTTCAGACGAAGCACCTCAAAAGAAGAGAAGCTTTGGTGTATCTACAGTTTTCTCCAGTGTGAGTGAATGCTAAAATAATATGCAGCCAGAGCACACAGTAAAAGCCTGATTCAAACTGCCACCATGTGGCCGGATGCGCATCACAGGCCCAACAATGCACTGCCGCCCTAGACTGCCCAGGGTATGTGTGGATGTGCGTGCGTGCGTGTGAGTGTGTGTGCATGTGCGTGTTGTCTGTGACCCGGTGGGATGCCGAGGTCTGGGCTGGCCCTGGTCCTCTGGCTGGTCCTCTGGTGGTTGCTGCTGGCTGGGTCTCTCCTCTTGGCTCCAGGACCCTGCCGGGGCTGACCCCTCTCTCTGCTCCTCTCCTCTCGCCCCCGACCAGGCTCTGAGTTAATGCCCAAAGCCCTGTCCACCAGGATCGTAGGAGGCATCTGGTGGTTCTTCACCCTGATAATCATCTCTTCCTACACGGCCAACCTGGCTGCCTTCCTCACCGTGGAGAGGATGGAGTCGCCCATCGACTCGGCTGACGACCTGGCCAAGCAGACCAGAATAGAGTATGGAGTGGTGGAGGACGGATCCACTATGACCTTCTTCAAGGTGGGTCACATAGGGCATTGAGCCATACTGTAAATCTATCAGTCTATTCATCTATCAGCCAGTCTATCAAGCAATCACTCTATGTATTTGTGCATCTACTGAACAAGGATACATCAATCAGTCGACCAAATCATACAGTATGTTTACAACATGTACATAATGTACAGTGTGTTGCACCAATAAAGGACACATGGTTAGAGAATACTTGGAGGCAAATGTAAATGCATTTCAGATGTATTGACATGTAAGGAAAAATACAAATAAATTGGTAAATAAATTGTCAAAGAGCTCAGATGATCTGTAGAATCTAGTTCAACAGTAAATCTGTGACAGCTAGAAATTCTCAGGACAATAGAATGGAGTGTTCCGGAAATAAAGATTTTAACGAACAGTATAACACGTTGTCATAAGGTCGGTTACAGCTGTAGTTCGTGCTGCCTGTGAAATTGGCTGCAGCGTGTTTTACAGTTACAGTACTGTATATTTAAGCAATAAGGCCCGAGGAGGTGTGATATATGGCCAATATACCACGGCTAAGGGCTGTTCAAAGCACGACGCAATGCGGAGTGCCTGGTGCCTGGATACAGCCCTTAGCCGTGGCATATTGGCCATATATCACAAAGCCCGAGGTGCCTTATTGCTATTATACACTATTTACCAATATAATTAGAACAGTAAAAATAAATGTTTTGTCATACCCATGGTATACGGTCTGATATACCAAGGCTTTCAGCCAATCAGCATTCAGGACTTGAACCACCCGGTTTATAAAAAAGTATAGCCTTTCTATTTGTTCATTCTCGCCAGCTCTCTCCTCTCCTCTACAATCCCCTCACTGGTTGATCATGTGGAGTCACTGCAGCATATCAAGGGTATCTTATTAAGCCAGCAGTGTTTTAGGGTATTCTACAGTATTCTCTATGCACAAGATCTCCCTGCTGTGTGTCTCTGATTACTCTGCACTGTTTGTCTCTCGTATCCACACCGCCGTGATGCACGGACAGCTCTATGCCAGATGGAGGGAAGATCTGTCTCTCTCAGACTGCTGCAATGGATCTTGATGGCTTCTGGTGTTTTTTTTATTTCACACTTTTCACACTTCACACTTTTTTTATCAGGTCTGTGTGTGTGAAGTGTGAACACATTCTCAAAAGACACACCCATGAAAACACATGCATACTCTCTCTCTCTTTAACAAATATACACATACGTGTGCGTTCAAACACACACACACACACATACATACGCACCCACCAATTCATTACTGTAGCTAATATGGCACGGTGTTAGCGAAGCTTTAAATAGTATTTTTACCATTCCGTAACAAATTACTGAAAACAACAGTTGGCATGAGGGAGCACACACAATCTATTCTGGTGAAGAATTTTACTTATGCTGACATCCCATTGCAACAATACTTTTCTTTGCTGTAATCATTTTTCAATTAAATGTTTCTTTGTTGCCCAACATCCAAAATATTTCGTATTTTAGCTTGTGTGTGTTCAGAAGCCTGGCACAGGAGGTCAATTATTCTCTATCTGGTCATCAGAAGGATTCCATCCAGAGATTTCACCTTTATTTAACCAGGTAAGCCAGTTGAGTTCTCATTTACAACTGCGACCTGGCCAAGATAAAGCAAAGCAGTGCGATAAAAACAACAACACAGAGTTACATATGGGGTAAACAAAACATAAAGTCAAAAATACAGAAAATATATATACAGTGTGTGCGAATGTAGTAAGTTATGGAGGTAAGGCAATAAATAAATAGGCCATAGTGCTAAAATAGTTACAATTTCGTAATTAACATGATAGATGTGCAAAAGATGATGTGCAAATAGAGACACTGGGGTGCAAATTAGCAAAATAAATAACAATATGGGGATGAGGTAGTTGGGTGGGCTAATTTCAGAATGGCTGTGTACAGGTGCAGTGATCGGTAAGCTGCTCTGACAACTGACGCTTAAAGTTAGTGAAGGAGATAAGAGTCTCCAGCTTCAGAGATTTTTCGTTCCAGTCATTGGCAGCAGAGAACTGGAAGGAATGGCGGCCAAAGGAGGTGTTGGCTTTGGGGATGACCAGTGAGATATACAGTGGGGAAAAAAAGTATTTAGTCAGCCACCAATTGTGCAAGTTCTCCCACTTAAAAAGATGAGAGAGGCCTGTAATTTTCATCATAGGTACACGTCAACTATGACAGACAAAATTAGAAAAAAAAATCCAAAAAATCAAATTGTAGGATTTTTTATGAATGTATTTGCAAATTATGGTGGAAAATAAGTATTTGGTCAATAACAAAAGTTTCTCAATACTTTGTTATATACCCTTTGTTGGCAATGACACAGGTCAAACGTTTTCTGTAAGTCTTCACAAGGTTTTCACACACTGTTGCTGGTATTTTGGCCCATTCCTCCATGCAAAACAGTGATGTTTTGGGGCTGTCGCTGGGCAACACGGACTTTCAACTCCCTCCAAAGATTTTCTATGGGGTTGAGATCTGGAGACTGGCTAGGCCACTCCAGGACCTTGAAATGCTTCTTACGAAGCCACTCTTTCGTTGCCCGGGCGGTGTGTTTGGGATCATTGTCATGCTGAAAGACCAAGCCACGTTTCATCTTCAATGCCCTTGCTGATGGAAGGAGGTTTTCACTCAAAATCTCACGATACATTGCCCCATTAATTATTTCCTTTACACGGATCAGTCGTCCTGGTCCCTTTGCAGAAAAACAGCCCCAAAGCATGATGTTTCCACCCCCATGCTTCACAGTAGGTATGGTGTTCTTTGGATGCAACTCAGCATTCTTTGTCCTCCAAACACGACGAGTTGAGTTTTTACCAAAAAGTTATATTTTGGTTTAATCTGACCATATGACATTCTCCCAATCCTCTTCTGGATCATCCAAATGCACTCTAGCAAACTTCAGACGGGCCTGGACATGTACTGGCTTAAGCAGGGGGACACGTCTCGCACTGCAGGATTTGAGTCCCTGGTGGCGTAGTGTGTTACTGATGGTAGGCTTTGTTACTTTGGTCCCAGCTCTGTGCAGGTCATTCACTAGGTCCCCCCGTGTGGTTCTGGGATTTTTGCTCACCGTTCTTGTGATCATTTTGACCCCACGGGGTGAGATCTTACGTGGAGCCCCAGATCGAGGGAGATTATCAGTGGTCTTGTATGTCTTCCATTTCCTAATAATTGCTCCCACAGTTGATTTCTTCAAACCAAGCTGCTTACCTATTGCAGATTCAGTCTTCCCAGCCTGGTGCAGGTCTACAATTGTGTTTCTGGTGTCCTTTGACAGCTCTTTGGTCTTGGCCATAGTGGAGTTTGGAGTGTGACTGTTTGAGGTTGTGGACAGCTGTCTTTTATACTGATAACAAGTTCAAACAGGTGCCATTAATACAGGTAACGAGTGGAGGACAGAGGAGCCTCTTAAAGAAGAAGTTACAGGTCTGTTAGAGCCAGAAATCTTGCTTGTTTGTAGGTGACCAAATACTTATTTTCCACCATAATTTGCAAATAAATTCATAAAAATCCTACAATGTGATTTTCTGGATATTTTTTCTCAATTTGTCTGTCATAGTTGACGTGTACCTATGATGAAAATTACAGGCCTCTCTCATCTTTTTCAGTGGGAGAACTTGCACAATTGGTGGCTGACTAAATACTTTTTTCCCCCACTGTACCTGCTGGAGAGCAGACTATGGGTGGGTGTTGCTATGGTGACCAGTGAGCTAAGATTAAACGGGGATTTGCCTAGCAGTGATTTATAGATGACCTGGAGCCAGTGGGTTTGGCGACGAATATGTAGTGAGGGCCAGCCAACAAGAGCGTACAGGTCACAATGGTGGGTAGTATATAATAATAATAATATGCCATTTAGCAGACGCTTTTATCCAAAGCGACTTACAGTCATGTGCGCATACATTTTTATGTATGGGTGGTCCCGGGGATCGAACCCACTACCCTGGCGTTACAAGCGCCATGCTCTACCAATTGAGCTACAGAGGACCACATGGGGCTTTGGTGACAAAACGGATGGCACTGTGATAGACTACATCCAATTTGCTGAGTAGAGTTTTGGAGGCTATTTTGTAAATGACATTGCCGAAGTCAAGGATCGGTAGGATAGTCAGTTTTACGAGGACATGTTTGGCAGCATGAGTGACGGAGGCTTTGTTGCGAAATAGGAAGGCGATTCTAGATCTAACTTTTGATTGGAGATGCTTAATGTGAGTCTGGAAGGAGAGTTTACAGTCTAACCAGACACCTAGGTATTTGTAGTTGTCCACATACTCTAGATCAGACCCGCCGAGAGTAGTGATTCTAGTCGGGTGGGCGGGTGCAAGCAGCTATCGGTTGAAGAGCATGCATTTAGTTTTACTATTGTTTAAGAGCAGTTGGAGGCTACGAAAGGAGTGTTGTATGGTGTTGATGTAGAGGATCCATCCGAATGACCATTTTTCCGAATGGCATGCTTCTATTTTCCCCTCATAGACCTAGGACCTGGGCTCCCGAGTGGCGCTGCGGTCTAAAGCCCTGCATCTTAGTGCTTGAGGCGTCACTACAAACCCCTGGTTCGATTCCAAACTGTATCACAACCGGCCGTGATTGGGAGTCCCATAGGGCAGCGCACAATTGGCCCAGCGTCGTCCGGGTTTGGCCGGTGTAGGCCGTCATTGTAAATAAGAATTTGTTCTTAACTGACTTGCCTAGTTAAATAAAGGTAAAATAAATAAAGGTTACTGATTGATAGATGGATGTTATGACCAAAAGGACTGCAAGTCCTCATCGATTTAGCATTGTTCTCCATACTGTAGACATTCAGACAGGCATCATGTCCTTATTACTTTTTTTAAAGATATTATTTTATTTTATAAACAATTCAAAACATACACATACAAACGACAACATCATGCAAACATCAACTACGTCACCCCTGCCCAGCCCCACTAGCACACATCCCCATCTCCATCAACTACCTCACCCCTGCCCAGACCCACTAGCACACACACCCATCTCCATCAACTACATCACCCCTGCCCAGACCCACTAGCACACACACACATCTCCATCAACTACGTCACCCCTGCCCAGACCCACTAGCACACATCCCCATCTCCATCAACTACATCACCCCTGCCCAGACCAACTGGCACACATCCCCATCTCCATCAACTACATCACCCCTGCCCAGACCCACTAGCACACACACACATCTCCATCAAACACGTCACCTCTGCCCAGACCCACTAGCACACATCCCCATCTCCATCAACTATGTCACCCCTGCCCAGACCCACTCGCACACATCCCCATCTTCATCGACTACATCACCCCTGCCCAGACCCACTAGCACACACACCCATCTCCATCGACTACATCACCCCTGCCCAGACCCACTAGCACACACACCCATCTCCATCAACTACGTCACCCCTGCCCAGACCCACTAGCACACATCCCCATCTCCATCAACTATGTCACCCCTGCCCAGACCCACTAGCACACATCCCCATCTCCATCAACTACATCACCCCTGCCCAGACCCACTAGCACACACACCCATCTCCATCAACTACATCACCCCTGCCCAGACCCACTAGCACACATCCCCATCTCCATCAACTACGTCACCCCTGCCCAGACCCACTAGCACACACACACATCTCCATCAACTATGTCACCCCTGCCCAGACCCACTAGCACACATCCCCATCTCCATCAACTACATCACCCCTGCCCAGACCAACTGGCACACATCCCCATCTCCATCAACTACATCACCCCTGCCCAGACCCACTAGCACACACACACATCTCCATCAAACACGTCACCTCTGCCCAGACCCACTAGCACACATCCCCATCTCCATCAACTATGTCACCCCTGCCCAGACCCACTCGCACACATCCCCATCTTCATCGACTACATCACCCCTGCCCAGACCCACTAGCACACACACCCATCTCCATCGACTACATCACCCCTGCCCAGACCCACTAGCACACACACCCATCTCCATCAACTACATCACCCCTGCCCAGACCCACTAGCACACATCCCCATCTCCATCAACTACATCACCCCTGCCCAGACCCACTAGCACACACACCCATCTCCATCAACTACATCACCCCTGCCCAGACCCACTAGCACACATCCCCATCTCCATCAACTACGTCACCCCTGCCCAGACCCACTAGCACACACACACATCTCCATCAACTACGTCACCTCTGCCCAGACCCACTAGCACACATCCCCATCTCCATCAACTATGTCACCCCTGCCCAGACCCACTAGCACACACACCCATCTCCATCAACTACATCACCCCTGCCCAGACCCACTAGCACACATCCCCATCTCCATCAACTACATCACCCCTGCCCAGACCCACTAGCACACACACCCATCTCCATCAACTACATCACCCCTGCCCAGAACCACTAGCACACACACACATCTCCATCAACTACGTCACCTCTGCCCAGACCCACTAGCACACATCCCCATCTCCATCAACTACGTCACCCCTTCCCAGACCCACTAGCACACATCCCCATCTCCATCAACTACATCACCCCTGCCCTAACCCACTAGCACACATCCCCATCTCCATCAACTACGTCACCCCTGCCCAGACCCACTAGCACACACACACATCTCCATCAACTACGTCACCCCTGCCCAGACCCACTAGCACACATCCCCATCTCCATCAACTACATCACCCCTGCCCAGACCCAATAGCACACACACCCATCTCCATCAACTACATCACCCCTGCCCAGACCCACTAGCACACATCCCCATCTCCATCAACTACATCACCCCTGCCCAGAACCACTAGCCCACATCCCCATCTCCATCAACTACGTCACCCCTGCCCAGACCCACTAGCACACATCCCCATCGCCATCAACTACATCACCCCTGCCCAGACCCAATAGCACACATCCCCATCTCCATCAACTACATCACCCCTGCCCAGACCCACTAGCACACACCCCCATCTCCATCAACTATATCACCCCTGCCCAGACCCACTAGCACACACCCCCATCTCCATCAACTATATCACCCCTGCCCAGACCCATTAGCACACACACCCATCTCCAGCGCCAGCATCACTTTCCGCCACATGGCCTGAAACTGCACCATTATGTTTCTCTCCGTAGCCCACGCACTTTCAATATTTAAATAATAAATCATTCGATTTTTTTCCCTCATTTGTCTGTCATAGTTGACGTGTACCTATGATGAAAATTACAGGCGTCTCTCATTTTTTTAAGTGGGAGAACTTGCACAATTGGTGGCTGACTAAATACTTTTTTTCCCCACTGTATAAGTCACAAGTAAAAGCCTTGGGTAGCGAGTTGATACTATTCCAAGTCTGGAAGGTTAAAACCACCATCAGACTTAGGAAGATGTAAAACTTTCCTTTTTATTCTATGAATTTTATTTACCCATATAAAGTCTGTTATGTCCAAGTATACTTTAAAAAATAATAATAATTGTGGAGTAATTGGTATTACCGAAAAAAAAATACAAAAACTTTGGCAGCCATGCCTGTAAGATTTATGGGAAGATTATTCCATTTAATTAGATCTGTTTTCATATTGTTGAGTAATGGAATGAAGTTATCTTTATATATGTGTTGTTTGTTGTCACTTATTAGGCATCCTAAGTATTTCATATGTTTTGTGGTCCACTTAAAGGAGTGCTGTAGACCGTGAGCAATTTTTTTCTCCATTCTTTTGTTTTTTTTAACGTTAATTTTATATCCTGAGATTTTGTATTATTCTGAAAATATTTTTAGCAAAGGGGGCATTGAGTTTTCAATATTGGCCAGGTAAACTACGTGACCAAAAGTATGTGGACACCTGCTCGTCGAACATCTCATTCCAAAATCATGGGCATTAATATTTTAGTTGGTCCCCCCTTTGCTGCTATAACAGCCTCCACTCTTCTGGGAAGGCTTTCCACTAGATGTTGGAGCATTGCTGCAGGGACTTGCTTCCATTCAGCCACAAGAGCATTAGTGAGGTGGGGCACTGATGTTGGGTAATTAGGCCATCCACGACAAGCTCCTCCAATATCAGCTGGATCACGTCGATGGAAAGGTCGTCTTTTTCCTCGTCTTCTTGTAGGGACAATATTCTCATATTATTTTGTCACAATATGTTTTCTAGCCGATCCAGTTCATCTTCTAAAGTTTGCACCTTTGCTTCCAGAAGGCCAATTTGGTTGTTTTGTTCATCCACACGCGATAGACTCTACTTTCCTTTCGAGCAAATCTACTTTTTTTACAACAGATTGTAACAGTTTGTTTGTTTTGGTGAGCATCAAGAGCCTTTTAGCTATGTTTTCCTGGTTATCATTCAGCTGTTCATTACTCTCATTTGCATCTCAATGTTGTTCTTAGTCTTTTCCTCTAAGGGAAGTAATGGCGTGTTGGGTTCGAGTCTCGGCGTCACTTTACTCACAGATTGGTTCGCTGTTGTGTATAACGGACCGCTCACTCTCTCCCGGTTGCTTGGGGATATATTGATCTAACGATTTAATGGCTTCATTTAAACTATGTTGTCTGGCTTCTACATGTAATCACGGTTTTGACGGTACAAATCTGAGCTACTATCTCCCCATGCGTCCTATCGGTACATGCATGTGAGTCCTTATTACTATTCAACAACAGGGAAAATGTCATCCCTGCCGTTTGGGTAATTATTGACTCAGATATGTTCTGGAAAAATGCATGTCTAATGGCGGCTAATTATGAAAATGCCAGCATGGGGTGACTCTCTAAAGCCTCCGAAATACACATCTCTCACTCCTCTTTTCTCAGTTTTCCAGCCACGCCATTCTATCCAGCCCTTACGGACTCCTTTTACAATAACACTGAATTATTCAAAAAGCACACACCACTGTGTATCTCTTATTGCCTAACAAAATCACGTCCTATTAAGGACCCTGGCAATGCTATTATTTCACCTCACTGATGTAATCCCTACACCGGCGGAATCCTAGTACCTCAGCAAGGAAGTAGGCCCCTTGCGTCACCACGGCGATGAGGATCGAGATCGCCCCAGGTTATGGGTTGTTTTGCATTAGCTGTGAGACGGCCGTCAAGGCGTAGAGTGTGGCATCACAGGAATGATGATTTAAAGAGAAAAGCAGACAGGGCTTATAGAGATGATGAGTGTGATACCTGCAGGAGGAGAGGAGAGGAGAGAGGAGAGGGAATGAGGGAACATCAGGGGGAAGACAAGAGGAAGAAAAGAGGAATAGAAAGGGGAGGAGGGTGGGTGTTGTTCCCGCTCCTCAGCCCCACAGGCCTGTGCTGTATAGTGTGTTGCTACATTCCTTCAGTTCAGCAGGAATCCCCTACTGTAGCAATAATACTGTAATTCCCCTTCCACAATTTACCCTCACAATTCAGCTGATTTGAACCAAGGTCGATTTCCTGTCAGACTTTTATTTTCTCTCTTGCTTCTTCTTGCACAAGCCCTTTTTGGTTCCAGGGATAACCCTTTTTGGTTCCATGTAGAAACCTTTTGGGTTCCATGTAGAACCCTCTGTGGAATGGGTTCTACATGGAACTCAAAAGGGTTCTACCTCGAACCAAAAAGGGTTCTTCAAAGGATTCTCCTATGGGGACAGCCGAATAACTCTTTTAGGCTCTAGATATCACCTTTTTTTTCTAAGAGTGTTTGGAAGCATAAAAAAACTAGAGTTGGATGATTAAGCCTCTACTTCACACTGTTTTCCTCTGGTTCAAATGTAGTCTCTGATACTTGCCTCCAGTCCAGAGGGTGTTGCTCTGTCTAGCCTTCAGTCTAACCACTGCCTCTCAGGATGGCCTGTGTCACGTCTCCTGCCGTTGCTCCCCTCCGGCGCTCTGATTCGCCGGTCTCCTCAGTACTCGTCACAGCCTGGCTCTCTGGTTTGTGTTAGCCCACAACTCCCAGAACCATGACTGAGACACTTCCCTCTTCTCTTTTGTGTTGGTTGCCTCCATAGTACAGTTCATCTTTGCTTTGAAGCATCCTGGTATCTGTCACATACGTCACAGCCAGCCCCATCACATCAAAAGCATTGTGATCTAGCTAGCAGAGAGGCAGATTGGGTTCTGTGGCTCCTCTCCTGGCTAGTTTGTGTGTGTGTGTGTGTGTGTGTGTGTGTGTGTGTGTGTGTGTGTGTTTTAGGCTCTGCCCGTTCACTAGCCTCTCCACTCCACTACATGCAGACATTTTTTTGCTGAGCAAAGCACAGCCAGTCTCACCTGAACTCCTCTGCCCTTCAATGCTTTCTGCCCCTCCGTTTGTGGAACCGTCTCTCTTTATTTAACAACCCTGATACTGGCATCATCGGTTTTTGAAATTTGTTGTGTGGATGTATTCCAGTATTGGATTAAATCTATGTCCAGCTCTCCCTTTCCTCTCACCTAGCCTCTTCTCTCCATATTTCTCTCTCTCCTTCCCTTGCTCTCTCTCTTCCCCTCTCTCTGTTCTACTTTTTTTTTATCTCTTTCTTTCTCTTTCATAAAAATATCAGATGTAATTTTTTTCTCACTCTTTCTCTCTCCATTCTATCTATTTTTCTATTTCATCACAAAATTGTCACTGAGCCCTTGAGGACTTACCAGTAGTCAGCAGTGAGTTCATTGGTACTGATGACTCACCAGTCTTGAACCAAGCTATTCTACAATACAGACAGTGGTACTTACCAAGCTATCCTACAATAGTGGTCTTGAACAAAGCTACCCTACAGTAGAGACAGTACTGAACCAAGCTAGCCAACAGTACAGGCAGTACTGAACTAAGCTGTCCTACAATACAGGCAGTACTGAACCAAGCTATCCTACAGTATAGACAGTTGTCTTGGACCAAGCTATTCTACAGTACCGACAGTGGTTCTGACCAAGCTATCCTCCAGTACAGACAATAGTACTTACCAAGCTATCCTACAGTGCAGGCAGTACTGAACTAAGCTATCCTACAATACAGGCAGTACTGAACCAAGCTATCCTACAGTATAGACAGTGGTCTTGTACCAAGCTATTTTACAGTACCGACAGTGATCCTGACTAAGCTATCCTACAGTACAGACTGTGGTTCTGACCAAGCTATCCTCCAGTACAGACTGTGATCCTGTCCATGCTCTCCTATAGTACATTTACATTTACATCATTTAGCAGACGCTCTTATCCAGAGCGACATACAAATTGGTGCATTCAACTTATGATAGCTGTAATGAATACTCGGACAGAGTGGTAAGATCCAATCGCAGAATTGCGATGCTTTAATAGAGTACAGACCAGGGAATAGCTTAATCGTGGTCTGGCGAGCTGTGGTCAAAACCGGGCAAGGCAGAGACAGGCAGAGGTACCAAGGGAGCGGGCGTAGTCGTAGTCGAGGGCACGGGCACAGGTTCAGAATACGGTAATCACTGGGATAGACAAGCAGAAGATTAAGTAATTCGGGGAGTCAAACAACGAAGCACAGGTCTGGTACACTGGTAATCAAAAACAAACTCTCTCTCTCTCTCTCTCTCTCTCTCTCTCTCTGAACAAAACGCTTAGCAAGTCACAAAGGAACAATACCTCGCACCGACTGAACTTCTGAGCACACCTTATATCCTACTCTAATTACTGACAGGTGTGCTCAGAACTCAGGTGAAACAGATCGAGTCTGATGACTCCCCCTCTCAGTAGATTGGGGAAGTGTCAGACTCTGTCTAGATCCAGCCAAACCCCGATCCCTTATAGTATCCCCCTCCCCAGGGCCGGCTCCTGACGGCCTTCTACCTCTACTGGGTGGTCTTCCTCTGGGTCGGGGTCCTGGATGATCTGGGTGTTCAGCGTGGAAAGTGGCCTTGAGAGTGGGATCCAGTATGTCCTTCGCAGGGATCCAGGACCGTTCCTCAGGTCCATATCCCTCCCAGTCCACGAGATATTCGATGCCCCCTCGTCTCCGTCTTGACTCCAGTATCTCGTGGACTGTATAGGTGGTGTCCTGTTCATCCTCCAGAGGTGGTGTAGTAGGTTGTTGAGCGATTGGGGGGTACATCGGGCTATAGTGGACAGGTTTCAACAGCGAGACGTGGAACGTAGGGGTTATCCTGTAGTGTCGGGGAAGTAACAGACGGTAGGTGACAGGGTGAATACGTCTCAGTATCTTGAAAGGCCCGATGTACCTGGGTTGGAGCTTCTTACAGCTCCGTCGGAACCGCAGGTCCCGGGTAGACAGCCACACTCGTTGCCCGGGTTGATAAGTGGGAGTAGGTCTCCGGCGTCGGTCGGCGTAGGTCTTTTGCTGTTGTGAGGCCTGACTGAGATGTTGATGGGCCGTCTCCCAGACCTGCGCACTCCGACGGAACCACTCGTCGACAGCCGGTACCATCCCTGGTGCAGGATCCCACGGGAACAGAGGTGGTTGATACCCTAGAACACACTGGAAGGGCGTTAGATGTAGGGAGGTGTGAATGAGGGAGTTCTGAGCATACTCTACCCAAGGAAGAAATCGGCTCCACTCCTGCGGCTGCCGCGAACATTGTTGCCGTAGATATTTCCCAATTTCTTGATTGAGCCGTTCTGTCTGCCCATTGGCCTGGGGATGATATCCGGAGGTTAGGCTCACCGAGATGCCCAAGCGTTCGCAGAAGGCCTTCCATACCCGGGAAACAAACTGGGGTCCCCGGTCGGACACAATATCCTCCGGAACACCAAACTGCCGGAACAACTGGTTAAACATAGTCTCAGCCATCTGAGTGGCGTTAGGCAAACGGGTCATGGGTACTAACCGGCACATCTTGGAGAATCGATCGATGACCACGAGAATTACAGTATGGCCCTCTGATTCTGGGAGATCTGTAACAAAGTCCATAGCAATGTGCGACCAGGGTCGTTGAGGAGTTGGCAATGGCATCAGCTTACCCTCCGGTAGTGCACGAGGCGCCTTGGATTGCGCGCATACTGGGCAGGATAAGACATAGTCTCGGACGTCATCTGTAAGGGAATCCCACCAGTATTTTCGGCTGATGAGTCGTGTAGTTCGAGTAATTCCGGGATGACCAGATCCCAGCGATGTGTGGCACCATTCCAACAGTTGCGGTCGAAGCGGAGCTGGTACAAACACCTTAGACACCAGGGTTTCTGGAGGGGCTGGTTCCGCTTGTAGGCTCTCCTGAATGGTGTCATCAATAGCCCACCTCACAGGACCAGCACGGCAACTCATGGGGAGGATAGGTTCTGGTTCCACGGGTCTTTCCGCGCGCTCGAACCGTCGGGAAAGCGCGTCCGCCTATCCATTCTTGGACCCGGGGATATAAGAGACAGTGAATCGGAAACGGTTGAAGAATAAAGACCACCTAGCCTGTCGGGAGTTAAGTCGTTTAGCACTGTGAAGATACTCCAGGTTGCGGTGGTCCGTGAGCACTTGGAATGGATGCTCTGCTCCCTCCAGCCAATGTCTCCACTCCTCCAGTGCTAACTTCACTGCCAGTAATTCACGATTACCCACGTCGTAGTTCTGCTCGGCCGAATTCAGTTTCCTTGAAAAGAAAGCACAGGGTCGTGATTTAGGCGGCTCACCTTGGCGCTGGGATAACACAGCTCCAACTCCAACCTCCGAGGCGTCCACCTCCACGATAAACGGCAAGGTAGGGTCCGGCTGATATAAAATAGGAGCGGTGGTAAAGCGTTGTTTCAACGTCTCAAAGGCACGCACTGCCTCCTCCGTCCAGTTCAGACCGCGACCCTTGTAGCTGGTCATCGCCGACAGGGGAGCTGCGGTTGTGCTGAAATTACGCACAAACCGTCTATAGTAATTGGCAAACCCTAAGAATCTCTGGAGCTCTTTCACCGTCTGGGGTTGAGGCCAGTCTCGTACCGCTTGCACCTTGGATTCATCCAGTTTAACCCCATCGGGAGTGAGTATGGCCTCAAGGAAGGAAATCATAGTGACATGGAATTCACTCTTTTCTGCCTTCACGAACAGGGAATGTTGTAGGAGTCGGTCCAGAACCTGTCGTATATGGGACACATGTTCACTCAGAGAGTTTGAATAGATTAGGATGTCATCAATGTACACTATAACAAAGCGATCAATGAAGTCCCTGAAAATGTCATTCATGAACGCCTGGAATACTGAGGGCGCGTTGGTAAGTCCATAGGGCATGACACAATATTCATAGTGTCCTCGATGTGTGATGAAGGCGGTCTTCCATTCATCCCCTTCTCTAATGCGCACCAGATTGTACGCACTCCTGAGGTCCAGTTTACTGTAGATTGAGGCCTGCCCCACCTGCTCGAGGGCTGCTGGAATCAAAGGCAGGGGGTAACGATTTTTGATGGTAATATCGTTCAAACCTCGATAGTCTATACAAGGACGCAGTCCGCCATCCTTTTTCTTAACGAAGAAAAAACTGGATGCGGCGGGAGACGTAGATGGGCGAATGGCCACTTGCTGTAGCGCCTCATCTATATACTTGCTCATCGATTCTCGTTCCGGCTGTGACAAAGGGTAGATTCTTCCACGAGGAGGTGTAGCCCCGGATAGCAGATCAATCGCGCAGTCCCAGGCCCGATGAGGTGGTAACACGGTAGCCCTCTCCTTGGAGAACACCTGCGCGTAATCCTGGTATTCTGTTGGAACAACAGTAGACACCACACCCTGCGCATCCTCCACAGTAAACGTTTTGCACGGTAAATTGAGGCACTCTGCCCTACATACCTCACTCCAAGCAGTGATATCGCCAGATTTCCAGGAGATGACCGGATCATGGGTGACGAGCCAGGGGTGGCCGAGAACTAGCAGCTCCCGTGGAGCGGAGATGACGAACAGAATGATGTTCTCATGGTGTATGGAGCCCACTTGTAACTTTATTACCTCTGTACGGTGCGTAATGAACCCAGTGCCCATGGGCTCACCGTCTAGCGCGTTGACTCGCAGGGGAGGTTGAATTGCGATAAGTTGAACTCCCAATTCCTCAGCGAGACCCATATCCATAAAACTGGCAGCCGCTCCGGAATCAATAAGACCTTCCAACCTGCGCACTTTCTCTCCGACAGATAAGGTAACTGGCACATACATTTGTTTAGATGTAATGTTGAAAACTTGAGTCTCACTCACCGGTTTGGCAGTTCCGAGGCGATATTCTGGGGTACGGTTTGGTCGTACGGACATTGACGAATGAAATGACCCGACTGACCACAATACAGGCATAGTCCGTCTTGCCGACGTTGTTGTCTCACCGAACTTTGTAAGGGCGACCGTCCCAGTTGCATGGGTTCCTCCTCAGATTCTCTCCTCCGCTCTGTCGATTGCTTAGGACCTGTGACCGAGGGCTCCCGGACTGCGGATACCCTGTGTTGCACTATCAAATTATCAATAGAGATGGCTATGTTGATAAATTCATGTAGCGCAGTGATATCTCCCCCGACAGGCCAACTCAGTCTGTACTTCTTTGCGCAGCCCTCTTCGGAAAACGGTGAGCAAAGCAGTCTCGCTCCAGCCGCTACCAGCTGCTATAGTCCGAAACTCTAAGGCGTAATCGGCTACTGTGCGACGGCCCTGCTGAAGTTCGCATAGTTGGTCTCCCACGCTACGCCCAGATACTGGGTGGTCGAACACCTCTCGGAACAGTCTCTTAAACTGGACTTCCACATTCAACTCGGGGACCTCAGCTGCCCATAGCGCAGTAGCCCAATCCAGTGCTCTTCCCGTTAGCAGAGAAATCATGAAATCCACCCTGCTACGGTCATCGGAAAACATAGTACGATTATAGGACATATACAGGGACGTCTGAAGTAGAAACCCCTGACATTTGCCAGGTTCCCCATCGTACTTAGTCGGTAGAGAAATCGGAGGTGCATGACGAGGACTGACCATGCTCGGGGTGGTGCCTTCAGCCGCACCAGCGTTGAGTAGTTGCAGGAGTTCATCCATCCGTTTTTCCTGTATCTCCCATCGCCTCTGTAATTCCGCTGGATCCATGGTTGAGGCGAGGTATTCTGTAATGAATACTCGGACAGAGTGGTAAGATCCAATCGCAGAATTGCGATGCTTTAATAGAGTACAGACAAGGGAATAGCTTAATCGTGGTCTGGCGAGCTGTGGTCAAAACCGGGCAAGGCAGAGACAGGCAGAGGTACCAAGGGAGCGGGCGTAGTCGTAGTCGAGGGCACGGGCACAGGTTCAGAATACGGTAATCACTGGGATAGACAAGCAGAAGATTAAGCAATTCGGGAGTCAAACAACGAAGCACAGGTCTGGTACACTGGTAATCAAAAACAAACTCTCTCTCTCTCTCTCTGAACAAAACGCTTAGCAAGTCACAAAGGAACAATACCTCGCACCGACTGAACTTCTGAGCACACCTTATATCCTACTCTAATTACTGACAGGTGTGCTCAGAACTCAGGTGAAACAGATCGAGTCTGATGACTCCCCCTCTCAGTAGATCGGGGAAGTGTCAGACTCTGTCTAGATCCAGCCAAACCCCGATCCCTTATAATAGCCAGTGGGACAAACCCATTTTCTTTCCTTTTTTTTATGGGGGGTGGGGGAAGAAGGATTACTTTATACTATTCCAGGTATTCCTTAAAGAGGTAGGGTTTCAAGTGTCTCCGGAAGGTGGTCAGTGACTCCGCTGTCCTGGCGTCATGGGGGAGCTTGTTCCACCATTGGGGTGCCAGAGCAGCGAATAGCTTTGACTGGGCTGAGCGGGAACTGTGCTTCCGTAGAGGTAGGGGAGCTAGCAGGCCAGAGGTGGATGAATGTAGTGCTCTCGTTTGGGTGTAGGGTCTGATCAGAGCCTGAAGGTAAGGAGGTGCCGTTCCCCTCACAGCTCCGTAGGCAAGCACCATGGTCTTGTAGTAGATGCAAGCCTCAAATGGAAGCCAGTGGAGTGTGCGGAGGAGCGGGGTAACATGAGAGAACTTGGGAAGGTTGAACACCAGACGGGCTGCAGCGTTCTGGATAAGTTTTAGGGGTTTAATGGCACAGGCAGGGAGCCCAGCCAACAGCGAGTTGCAGTAATCCAGACGGGAGATGACAAGTGCCTGGATTAGGACCTGTGCCGCTTTCTGTGTAAGGTAGGGTCGTACTCTGCGAATGTTGTAGAGCATGAACCTACAGGATCGGGTCACCGCTTTGATGTTAGCGGAGAACGACAGGGTGTTGTCCAGGGTCACGCCAAGGTTCTTTGCACTCTGGGAGGAGGACACAATGGAGTTGTCAACCGTGATGGCGAGATCATGGAGCGGGCAGTCCTTCCCCGGGAGGAAGAGCAGCTCCGTCTTGCCGAGGTTCAGCTTGAGGTGGTGATCCAACATCCACACTGAGATGTCTGCCAGACATGCAGAGATACGATTCGCCACCTGGTTATCAGAAGGGTACACAGTACAGACAGTGATTGCTCTGGAGCACTTAGTCGGTAAAGCAGGAGATTTTACATCTGATTCAATCAAGACACTAATTAATCAGATACAATTAGAAGGCTTTTATAGCGGAATAGGTCTGCTTCCAGTCAGGATCCATAAAAGTTTTCATTTCTGAAAAAAAGGAAATGCAATTTGTAATGTGTATTGTCATTTTGCAATGCTATATTTTTTATGATTGATGTATCTTTAATCTTAGAACATAAACCTGTATTACATTACTACCACCACAATCCCCTTCCTTAGCAGCTGGAGAACTTGTGTGTTGAACTTGGGAAATGTTTTTTGTGTTTTGTCTTTATGAGCACTACTGTTCAGTGTTATCAATGTATCGTAAAAAAAATATCTGTCAAATGTAGTCTAAGCGTATGATAAGTGTTGTTTGTGGTGACAGAACTGTACTCTGTTTTCTTCCACTTTCTCCATGCCTTTGATTACAGGCTCTTTGAAAAATATGCTAAACACTTTGCAGAGCAAGACGTGTTGACAAGCCTAACAATAGAGAGTATGCTGGTGGTCTGTAGTGGGAGGGGGACCCCAGGGAGAGGATTAATCTCAGTCAATGCTCCTGCTCCTTACAACACCATCACTCAACCTCCCCGAGAATGGCCTCTCTCTCTCAAGGCCACGTGTAAAACAAGTACATGTACACGCAGACGTGCACACACACACGCACACATGCAGTCACGCCCACACACACAAAAGCATGCACCCGCACATTTATACTCACACACATATTCACTTCCAGCTTTGCAGTACACTACCTATATAAAACAGTTTACATCAAGTTCACTGCCGAAAAATAGCACACGGAAGAGAGCAACATCACCTCATAAAGCCAAGAGACAAATTATCCTTAATTGTTATTATTTACCAAATCACATTATTCTGGATTAGACTGTGGCCAAGCAGGCAGTGACTCACATTATCTCCACTGGAAAGCCTTGAGTGGGTCTAAGGTGAGAGGCAGGCGCGTCATGCACCCATTATTTTAGAGGGGGCACGAAGTACGTGAGGATGGAGGGGAGTGGTACGCAGATTTCACCTGGTTGTGTGAAAATTGTCGGAGAACAGTTTTTTCCGCAACAATCTAGAGCCATAATCATTATACCTAATGATATGTCTATGTCTATTTTTCTGCATAGGTTATTGAAGCATATTTCTTTACCTGTTCAATTGTCATTTTAATGAATGATGCACATTGATTCTTTAAGAATTAAAGCAATTGTAGAATTTTCTCAAGTCTAGCAACCTTGCCAGCAGGCATCCCAGCTAAGGTAGTTAGACAAGCTAGTCTAACTTGATTGACAGCCTGAAATGGCTTGGTAGCTGGTTATGAGGGTGGGAGATTGGGAACCTATCTAGCTGGCTAGCTAAAGCCAACTTCATAAAAAGCTAGTATTACAGAGAGACAACATTTCAGTTTTATTTATTCATCAAGACGGAATCAATATGCTACATAGCTTGATCAAAATCAAATTAATGTACAATCATACCTCCTGCGAGTCCTGCCCATCACAGGCAGCTAATATCAAATCAAACGCTGTGTCTGTCACTTGTCACTCTCTCTCCTCTTCCACTGATGATACTGTCTGCAACCACTAGAGTATCTAGTATCTGCCTAGCATGTCTTTGCTCTGTGGTGCACCTTGGAAGGAACCATTTACTAGGGAGAATGGGGGTTCAGCTTGAGGCTTTGCCTGGTCCAGTCAGTGTGCCCCCTCTGCAAAATATATTTCAGACAGATATTTTTATAAATATGACAAAACGTGGGCTTAAAAATGTATGTTTTGTAATTAATTTTGTCATCTGAAAAATAAAAAACAGAACAAATCTATTGGCATGACGCCTCTGGTGAGAGGGACCTGAAGGTGTATGGTTGATTAGAGTTTATGTCTTGGTACTCCCTGTAGTGCCGTTGTGTATCAGGGCTAACAGCTATTAGCATCACAATGTAGAAATAATAGATTTATAAGAGGAAGAGCTTCCACGGAGACATTAACCTCCACTTCATCTAATGAGGCCATTAGACACATGCAAATCAATTCAGAGATTTCACCCTGAAACATGCTAAACAATGCAAGCGTTGAACATACACAACCTTGCCAAGGCCCCTTTGTGCTTGTTTGTAATGGGGCCACAAGCCTGTAATGGCACATGTACATGTGCAACAAAAACAACACATTTAATTGGGCACTGATATTCAAATATGTGTTTGTGTCCATGCAAACATGACCTTGTTAATGTGTTTGTTTGCCTGTGAAGCATAGTGAAGATACAATGCAACCAAACCTCCATCTGGGTTATTCATTTTATTTCCTATTACTATCCTACTCCTATTGTGTGTCTTGTACCAATGTGGGTAATAGCCATCTACAGTGGGGAGAACAAGTATTTGATACACTGCCGATTTTGCAGGTTTTCCTACTTACAAAGCGTGTAGAGGTCTGTAATTTTTATCATAGGTACACTTCAACTGTGAGAGACAGAATCTAAAACAAAAATCCAGAAAATCACATTGTATGATTTTTAAGTAATTAATTTGCATTTTATTGCATGACATAAGTATTTGATACATCAGAAAAGCAGAACTTAATATTTGGTACAGAAACCTTTGTTTGCAATTACAGAGATCATACGTTTCCTGTAGGTCTTGACCAGGTTTGCACACACTGCAGCAGGGATTTTGGCCCACTCCTCCATACATTCCTTCTCCAGATCCTTCAGGTTTCGGGGCTGTCGCTGGGCAATACGGACTTTCAGCTCCCTCCAAAGATTTTCTATTGGGTTCAGGTCTGGAGACTGGCTAGGCCACTCCAGGACCTTGAGATGCCTCTTACGGAGCCACTCCTTAGTTGCCCTGGCTGTGTGTTTCGGGTCGTTGTCATGCTGGAAGACCCAGCCACGACCCATCTTCAATGCTCTTACTGAGGGAAGGAGGTTGTTGGCCAAGATCTCGCGATACATGGCCCCATCCATCCTCCCCTCAATACGGTGCAGTCGTCCTGTCCCCTTTGCAGAAAAGCATCCCCAAATAATGATGTTTCCACCTCCATGCTTCACGGTTGGGATGGTGTTCTTGGGGTTGTACTCATCCTTCTTCTTCCTCCAAACACGGCGAGTGGAGTTTAGACCAAAAAGCTCTATTTTTGTCTCATCAGACCACATGACCTTCTCCCATTCCTCCTCTGGATCATCCAGATGGTCATTGGCAAACTTCAGACGGGCCTGGACATGCGCTGGCTTGAGCAGGGGGACCTTGCATGCGCTGCAGGATTTTAATCCATGATGGCGTAATGTGTTACTAATGGTTTTCTTTGAGACTGTGGTCCCAGCTCTCTTCAGGTCATTGACCAGGTCCTGCCATGTAGTTCTGGGCTGATCCCTCACCTTCCTCATGATCATTGATGCCCCACGAGGTGAGATCTTGCATGGAGCCCCAGACCGAGGGTGATTGACTGTCATCTTGAACTTCTTCCATTTTCTAATAATTGCGCCAACAGTTGTTGCCTTCTCACCAAGCTGCTTGCCTATTGTCCTGTAGCCCATCCCAGCCTTGTGCAGGTCTACAATTGTATCCCTGATGTCCTTACACAGCTCTCTGGTCTTGGCCATTGTGGAGAGGTTGGAGTCTGTTTGATTGAGTGTGCGGACAGGTGTCTTTTATACAGGTAACGAGTTCAAACAGGTGCAGTTAATACAGGTAATGAGTGGAGAACAGGAGGGCTTCTTAAAGAAAAACTAACAGGTCTGTGAGAGCCGGAATTCTTACTGGTTGGTAGGTGATCAAATACTTATGTCATGCAATAAAATACAAATTAATTACTTAAAAATCATACAATGTGATTTTCTGGATTTTTGTTTTAGATTCTGTCTCTCACAGTTGAAGTGTACCTATGATCAAAATTACAGATCTCTACATACTTTGTAAGTAGGAAAACCTGCAAAATCGGCAGTGTATCAAATACTTGTTCTCCCCACTGTATATAGAAAGTTTCAAGCAAAAGTTAGAAACATCTTCCAGTTTCAGGCTCCAGAGATATTTTGGTAACACTTTACTTGACACACAGTCATAACCATGTCATAATATGTCATAACAGCTGACCTAACTTGTCATAACCTGTCATAATAACCCTGTCATGACCCATATATTTACACCTGTTGTGACATATATTCGTTTTTTTTAATGTCTGGTTATGACATCTACATGAGACTGTAAAAAACTTCATTTATTCAAATGTGGTTTTTCACTGCCAAGAAGTTTCCTTTCGTATTTTAAATAACTTGTAGAAAATACACTTTATGACCATCATAATTATATAAGCCAGATAGACCTATCACGTACATGCATGCCCTTATGCCAGTCATCAGTCAAAAAGAAGGTGTCTTGTCCTGCTCTTAGAATCTGCCCCTGCATTCATCCCAGTCATCAGCAACAGAGCATTGGGGTACATTTTACATTTTAGTAATTTAGCAGATGCTCCTATCCAGAGCGAGTTACAGTTAGTGCATTCATCTTAAGATCATTTTTTTCTTCTTGTTATTCTATAATTAGGTGCATGTCTGACATCAATGTGTGCAAAATTATAATTATAATTGAACTACAATGATCAATTTCAGAAAATGTTATTTACCCTAAACATACTGTTGACAAGTAGGCTATGTTGTAATGGAATGTTTTGCTTTGTGTGGTAGGTTTTGTGGGTTTTGACACTCTTTTATATACTGTAGGTGTCATAACCAGCCATAAAATAACTACCGTGGTAGGTTTTGTGGGTTTTGACACTTAGCAGACGCTCTTATCCAGAGCGACTTACAGTTAGTGAGTGCATAAATTTTTGTGCTGGTCCCCCGTGGGAATCGAACCCACAACCCTGGCATTGCAAGCGCCATGCTCTACCAACTGAGCTACACGCTACCACTTATGTAGGTGTCATAACCAGCCATAAAATAACTACTGTGGTAGGTTTGTGGGTTCGGACACTCTTATGTAGGTGCCATAACCAGCCATAAAATAACGCAATACATGTCACAACTGGTCTAAATATGTATCATGACAGTGTTATGACCATATTATGGCAGGTTATGACAAGTTATGTCAGCTGTTATGACACATTATGACATGGTTATGACCTTGCCATAACATGTTATGATGCTGGGTGTCAAGTAAGGTGTTACCGATATGGTATATGCAGGGATAAATGTACATTGTTGTGTTTCATGTTAGAGTATTGGGATAATTACGATTACCTTGTAGTTTTGTTTTCTCAGTCCCTAAGGTCCCCCAATGCCCACTTTGGGTTTGATTTGTTGTTGCGATGACTCAGCAGATGTTGGCCAGAAATTGGGGCTTCATAGTTCTTGTGTTCTACTACCTGATTGATGAGTTTCACACCTTCCTGACCAAGACGACTCCTAACGGGACTTTTTGGAGGAGTTTTGAACTGAGAACAATTAGCTGTTTATTTTTAGGTACCTTCCAACGTTTTTATATTCTATAACTGTCTGGTTAGGTGTAGCAGGGTTTTCTGTGGTACTTAAGTTAACTTTTCATTAACAAATGGGAAGTTAGTGTTTAGTTTAGCACTTAGTTGTCTGAGTGTTTTCTTTCCCCTGGCATTCTCAGAAGGTGTCTGTCTGCACTAACACAAAGAGAGAAGTGTGATACCCTTTTCTTTTTCCCTCTTTTGTTACTATACGCAACAGAACCCCCCAGACAACTCTGATCTGAACCTGATCAGTGTAACTAACAGCATATGAACTGCAAAATCACACATCACACTCAAAACCCATATTCAACTCACTTTAGCAATGATTATTCACTCAAGCACTACTGGTAAGATTCCTCATTGGCAGTCACCATCACGGCCATATTATGGTTGACAATGGTTTTACCGCCTGTTCTCTCCCTCTCAACTCCAATAATTCAGTGGCGGTTAAGACCTGACTGCGTGCCGTTCCTTCGTTCAGCACTTGAGTTCGAATCTCACGGTAAAGGCGGAGGTATTATGTGTGAGGGAGAGTGAGAACAATGATGAAGATTCTGTTTGGGAGTGCACTGCATAGCATAGTGAATTATTATTTCAGCCTCTAGAACACATCTGGATCCCGGAGTAACGTTAGATTGTAGCGGTGCTAATCTTCAGCCACTTCAGCATGATCAAAGGATTAGGCAGAGCAGTGTTCTAATCATCCCAGGCGCCCAGCGGAGATATGGGGACGCACGTCTCCGCCGAGAAGAATGTGTGATTCTGAAAACAGAGAGGCGAAATAAGAAGAGATGAAAACCTCATTTAAAAAACAGACAAGTTGAGGAGAGGCAAAGGAGAGGAGAGTCCAAAACTATTTTAAAAACTCTAATATTCAGTCCTATGAAAACTCTTGTTCTTCAAACTGTCGTTAATATCTTCTTAAGTTACTTTCTCACAAATATAAACATACCAACTTTTCTAATATAAACTCTGCAAATGCTCTCTCATTTAATGCATTCACGTTTAACAGCTATTTGTGACTCAGTCAAACTTCAATGATCTCGATACCTGTTAGTCTTCTTCCAAGTATCTCATTAGCTTTGTGTGATCAGTGCAGGTATTTTGTAGTCGCCGGTGATTCTGAGGGAAGCCCACCTCTGTACTGTGCAGTGTGTGAGTTAGTGTTAGCTAACTATTTGGTTATCTGCCTCCCCTTCCATGTATTCAGAGCCAGTGCCCCTGCCTTATCAGCAGTCTGTAGCTTGCATGCTCAATCGCCTGATTTGTCAAGGGTGACTCCAAAAGATTCTGATAGGCACTTCGCAAATCACCCAGTTGATCTAAAATATCGACCAGCCACAAAAAGTCATTACACACAATAATGGCGGGCGGGACCTTGGAAGATGTGACTTAATCAGGTTTCAAATGCCTTCAAATGTCTGGGCCCTGGGAGAGTAACACACACACCCCTGGGTCTTCACTGACATTACAGCTGGAGAAAGTCTCCTACTGCTCTTACTGATACACAATCATATTAACTAACTACAGAAATGGAATTGTTTGATCATCCTAATGCTATTATCATTATACTGTTACAACTACTACTACTACTACTACTACTACCACTACTACCACTATTACTACTACTGCCACTACTACTACTACTACCACTATTACTACTACTGCCACTACTACTACTACTACTGATACTACTACTACTACAACTACTACCACTACTACTACTATTACTACTACTGCCACTACTACTACTACTACTACTACTACTACTACTACTACTACTACTACTACTACTACTACTACTACTACAACTACTACCACTACTACTACTATTACTACTACTGCCACTACTACTACTACTACTACTACTACTACTACTACTACTATTACTACTGCCACTACTACTACTACTACTACTACTACTACTACTACTACTACTACTACTACTACTACTACTACTACTACTACTACTACTACTACTATTACTACTACTACTACTACAACTACTACCACTACTATTACTACTACAGCCACTACTACTACTACTACTACTACTACTACTACTACTACTACTACTACTACTACTACTACTACTACTACTACTACTACTACTACAACTACTACCACTACTACTACTATTACTACTACTGCCACTACTACTACTACTACTACTACTACTACTACTACTACTACTACTACTACTACTACTACTACTACTACTACTACTACTACTACTACGACTACTACCACTACTATTACCACTACTGCCACTACTGATACTACTACTACTACTACTGATACTACTACTACTACTACTACTACTACTACTACTACTACTACTACTACTACTACTAATGACTTATATCACTACACATAATAGATTCAGAATAATACTTTCTGTTGAGGTGTACAATATGCACACTTTGGCTGTATAGCTCATAATTGCTGTATCGCTGTAGAGCTGTAATTATTAGATATGCTTTAGATTGCCATTTTGTGAGGGTGATTACAGTCATTAGCATGTTCTACTCTATTGATTTCTCTCTCTCTCTCTTTCTCTCTCTGTCTGCTCAGTACGAGATAATGATTAAATGAGGGAGGAAAGGAACACCAGAAAGTCTCTCAACAATAAATGACATGCATGTAAATTGTGTTGATAGGAATGAAAACATGCCTGGTGTTTAAATGAGTATTCTATTTAGCATTTCTCTGCTTGTCTGTGGGTGTTTGGCTCTCTGCCAACCACAGTGTCATTGGAGAATCTATATTTTAGTGCAAGGTCTCTTTTTCTGCGTCACAAACTGATGAGAATATTTCTTCCTATCTGCACTGATTAAATGACTTTCCTTCTGAGCTCATTTCAATTTGTTCAACCTCGCAGGCACATCTTTTGATAGGAGATGATCCCGACCAATATTTATAAATTCACCATGATATATCTAGCTATTGAAACAAAACTCAAATAAATAACATTCTGTTTTGATTGATTTAGAGTTTGTGTGTGCATCGGTACTACTGTATAAATGTCTGTTTTACACAATAAACGCACCAGGAATATCACTATCAAGACTGACTCTCCTCCAACTCCTTTTATGACATGATTGAATCGTAGCCTAACTTTCACCTTTCTCTCTGTTTCTTCCTTGCTGTGTAGAAAACCAAGATCTCCACATACGACAAGATGTGGGAGTTTATGAGCAGTCGGAAGCACTCTGTGATGGTGAAAGATATTGACGAAGGGATCCACCGAGTCCTCACCTCGGACTACGCCTTCCTCATGGAGTCCACTACCATCGAGTTTGTCACCCAGCGCAACTGCAACCTTACCCAGATAGGGGGTCTCATCGACTCCAAAGCCTACGGCGTGGGAACCCCCATGGGTACGTCCTCCTCTCAACACCTATAGCTACTTCTCAAGCACAATTTCTGCAAATACTTGATCCTATTTCGACAGTTAGGACAAAGGACTGAGCCATACTCCCACCCACAGTACATTCTCATAACCCTGAGACATGACCCATGCAATAACATTCAATGTAATAGCACCATGCAGTAAGATAAGGCTTATTATGCTATTTAATAACACAGTCCACCACACAATAGCATGTGTCTCATTTAATAACCCAGCAAACATACTACATGTATAATGCTTTCATATTATTCAATAAAATTATTTGATAGTACAGCACACTAATCTATAATAGGAAATTCTAATTGTATTCGTCACATACACAGTTTACAGCAGGTATATAAAGTGCAGCGAAATGCTTGTGTGCTAGCTCCCTCAACACTGCAGTACAATAATCAATATCAAATATGAGATTTGCTCTCTCTGGCTTTTCTAACAGAACGACTCCTTTGCACTAATGGGGCTCGCTAACTAGACTAGTGCCAGTCCTTCTGAACATCATCTTTCGTCATGTAAGCCATGGCTCTGTGTGTGTATGTGTGTGTGTGTGTGTGTGTGAGAGAGAGAGAGAGAGAGAGAGAGAGAGAGAGAGAGAGAGAGAGAGAGAGAGAGAGAGCATGTAAGCACCCAGGGACCCTGAGGGGTCAAGCAGCCGATGAAAGAATGGAGAGAAGAAATAACTGACATAAATAAATAAATGAATGGAGAGGGTGTTGGGCGGTGGCACGCTGGTTTACACGTTGTGTGCGGGGGTGCAGGATTTGATTATGGAGCTCAGCAGCAGATTGTCTTAATCCTGTTACACATGCAGCCCCCGGCAGCGGCTGCCACAAATGAAAAGGAAAAACTCCTTGTAAGTACCTGAGTTATAAGGGTAAGATCGCTCTGAGGCGTCGCTACAAGACAACTTAACACAATGACCTGCATGCAAAGGAGGCTGTTTTTTTTGTGTCTTCTGTCATTTATTTGGGGAGAGGTTGTCTGTCTTTCTATGTTTGGGCCACTGAAGAATTGTGGCTTTTATACGCTGCGTAAATGAACTCTAAAAGGTTTTGGTGTAACAGCCTCCCTGTTATTTAGCGTGTAACACATTGTTCAGTATGCAGCAGGACACATGCCTTTAGAGAACACAACACGTTGTGTCCCATTTCCATAAGAGGATGGATAATTCTGTCCTTTATAACATCAGTGGCTATTCGCTCCATTTGTGTATGCTTTATGTATTTCTCGGTCAGAAAGCACAGGGCCATTCAGTAAGTGACTGTATGAGAGAGCAGCAGAGAGGGTGTGTTTTCTGTGTGTGATTGTGGTTTCTGAGTGATTTGTCCTGCAGGAATATTTGCTATGTGTGACCAGGGTGTTGGCGACAGCTGGAATGGAATATGCTTCATGGGCTGTGATGCGTTTGCTAGGCACAGTGCAGGAAAGGGTTTGTCATTGTGTGTGTGTGTGTGTGTGTGTGTGTGTGTGTGTGTGTGTGTGTGTGTGTGTACGTGTTTGAGTGTATGTCTGTGCATGTGCGCATATCTGGCATTCATGTGTGTGCATTTGTATTAAGTGTGTGCTGTGTGTGTGAGTGTGTGTGTGTGAGTGTGTGTGTGTGTGTGTCTGTCAGGCAAAGGGTCAGGTTGTGCATCGCACACATCGTCGGTCCATGCTGAAAAAGGATGTTTAGCATCATCACTCCCTTGTGGCCCATTCACACAGAGCAGAGAACAAGGCATTTAAATTGCTAATCCTACCCTTTTAGTACCCGCTACCATATGTGTCCTGTATTCCCATACAGCCTGGCCATTTAGCATATATCTCATTGACTTTTACAGAGAGGAGTCTGCCTGCATTAGTACCTGGGCCTTGATAGTTCAGTGGTGTACTTGGTTCTGAGTCCCTCTGGCAGCCACTCCCTGTCACCACTTCCTCTGAAGCTGCCTCCCCTCCTTGTTCAGGCAGGCTTCGGCGTTCATCGTCACCGGCCTTCTAGCCACTGCCGCTCCATATCTCATCATTCCATTTGTCTTGTCTTGTCAATTACACACACCTGGTTCATATCCCCTCATTAGTCCGTGTATAAGTGTAGCTCGGTGGAGCTACTCGTACCTTGTATTGCTGGAGTAGATTGTTCCCCTGTGCCTGTATTTTGTTGGAGCTACCCGTACCTTGTATTGCCGGGGTAGATTGTTCCCCTGTGCCTGTATTTTGTTGGAGCTACCCGTATCTTGTATTGCCGGGGTAGAATGTTCCCCTGTGCCTGTATTTTGTTGTCGCAATCCAGCGCTACTGTGTACGACGGAATAAACTCTGTATTCGGTGATTTACCCTCCTGCGCCTGACTCCTTCTAATCACACTCATCACACTCCCTCTGTCTGCACTGTAATGGACAGAGTTAGTGTTAGTTAGCACGGCCGTCCAGATGTTATCCATCTCTAACTCTAATGGGATATTTACTGCATTGGCAACTGCTGTTGATTCACAGTATAACATTTAGCCCATAGAAGAGGAGAGTACACCAGAGCGAAGTATATACATCTGGTAGCTGATGATATTAGATGAGAAGAGCTGAAAGTAGGACCACGGTGAAGTTTGTATCTAAAGGGGATTGTTGTTGGCCTACATAAGGTGGAGTGGAAGGCGGGAGGGACATCTTCCGTACAAGGTTTCCTCAGAGGAAATCTGATGTTAACTATTTGTTGTTAGAGTGAGTCTGTAGGATTGTGTTCAGTCAAGGTAGCTGCAGTGTTATTTTCCCTCTGGGTTGTGTTCATATCACAGTAGATGTGTAGCTGTGTGTGTCCACATTAGAGAGTGAAGCCCCATAGTGAGTAGTCCTATTGTACCTATGGGGATAGATCTCCCCACTCAGCCTTTAGTGTGTCTGTGTGCTTGTCTGTGTGTGTGTGTGTGTGTGTGTTTTGTGTGTGTGTGTGTGTGTGTATGGACGTCCTCCCTGGAGAGGTCATTAAGTGGAGGCATGCACAGTAGCATATCAAACATCTGTCACAGGTTTGTTTACGCAACTCGTGCCACTCGGCCGCTTGTGAGTAAACTGTTACTTCCTCTGCTCCATACGTCCATATCTCATGAGGCTCTGTCACTGCCCTCCTTCCTTCCCTCCTCTTCTCTCTCTCTCTCTCTCTCTCTCTCTCTCTCTCTCTCTCTCTCTCTCTCTCTCTCTCTCGCTCTCTCTCGTTCTCTCTCGTTCTCGTTCTCTCTCTCTCTCTCTCTCTCTCTCTCTCTCTCTCTCTCTCTCTCTCTCTCTCTCTCTCTCTCTCTCTCTCTCTCTCTCCTCTCTCTGCCCCCTGTCTCTCTCTCTCTCTCTCTCTCTCTCTCTCTCTCTCTCTCTCTCTCTCTCTCTCTCTCTCTCTCTCCCTCTCGCTCGCTCTCTCTCTCTTTCTCTCCCTCTCTCTCGCTCCCTCTCTTTACTATCAATTTTAATTTTGTTTCATTAGGCCTTCTTAATCACTTACAGTATTAGGGAAGTGCATATTTTGCATTTCAGCAGGCTGTCGTGTGGTGCGGTGCGGTGCGGGGAAGTTGTCGCCATGGTTCCCCTGTGGGTCGTTTAGCTTCGGATCATAAACGACAGAGAACAGCTCTGTAAGACCTGAATGGAATGCTGGGAAATGGGACATCTCCAAGAGCGTGACCCGCCTTCTGTTTGGGCGGCGACCTTCCTGTCCTAGTCCTGTACATCAGAAATAGAAAGAGAGAGAGAGAGAGAGAGAGAGGGAGGGAGAGGAAGGGACAGAGGGACAGAGAGAGGGAGGGAAGGGGTGAGGGAAGGAGGGAGGAAGGAAGAGATGGAGGGGGTGGGGGGGAGGGAAATTAGGACAAAATTGAGAAAATATGACAGACCTGGCTGGGGCAGAATTAAGATTTCAGTCTAGAAGCGTCTGTGAACTACAGTTTACCAGAAAGCATATGAGAGCACAATCAAAACACAGGGCGGAATATGTTTGCAGAATATTTTTTATAATAACAGTATTCTCCAGGCATTTAGAGGTAATTGTAGGCCCTAAAAGTAATCATTTTAAATATTTACACACATCCATTTGCTCTCTTTTATATTTCCCCCTGATCGACTTAACATGCAAAACACATCTTGAGATGTATTACAAAGAAGGAAAACAAAATCTTAGAACAGGGCTAAAAATACGACATGTACTGAAGTGTGCCAGGCACATTGTAATTTTCCATGCTGTTTTGTGGAGAGATGCATTAAGGGTTGGTGTGCTATTACTGAGCTTTGATCTGACAGATTACAGCTATGTGTCTTATTCTGGAGTCACAATGGTCTGTCAGTTCCCTCTCCTCTGTTTCTTCTGTTGGAGAATTAAGGCTCTACATGTATGGCTACCCCATGCTGCGAGGGCCTGTTTTCAGCTCTTCACATTTACATATTCTGTTTATCACTGAGAAACACAACGGTGCTAAACTTTCTCCTCCATCTCTCACCCAGTAAGACTCAATAGAAAGAGAGTACTTAATTTCCATTTTCTAACTGCTTCTTCACCCGTCACTCCATTGGAAGACACAAGAGAATACACAGTATCTATTAACCATAATACACCAAAGACTGTGGACTTTATAGTGATCTCAGGCTACTGCAAACACATTTTCATGTTTGTTAACTTCAACTAATTTATCTAATTTTTTTAAAGAAAAGTCGCATTACAGTGAGAGAAAAAAGTATTTGATCCCCTTCTGATTTTGTACGTTTGCCCACTGACAAAGAAATGATCAGTCTATAATTTTAATGGTAGGTTTATTTGAACAGTGAGAGACAGAATAACAACAACAAAATCCAGAAAAACGCATGTCAAAAATGTTATAAATTGATTTGCATTTTAATGAGGGAAATAAGTATTTGACCCCTCTGCAAAACATGACTTAGTACTTGGTGGCAAAACCCTTGTTGGCAATCACAGAGGTCAGACGTTTCTTGTAGTTGGCCACCAGGTTTGCACACATCTCAGGAGGGATTTTGTCCCACTCCTCTTTGCAGATCTTCTCCAAGTCATTAAGGTTTTGAGGCTGACGTTTGGCAACTCGAACCTTCAGCTCCCACCACAGATTTTCTATGGGATTAAGGTCTGGAGACTGGCTAGGCCACTCCAGGACCTTAATGTGCTTCTTCTTGAGCCACTCCTTTGTTGCCTTGGCCATGTGTTTTGGGTCATTGTCATGCTGGAATACACCATCCATGACCCATTTTCAATGCCCTGGCTGAGGGAAGGAGGTTCTCACTTAAGATTTGACGGTACATGGCCCCGTCCATCGTCCCTTTGATGCGGTGAAGTTGTCCTGTCCCCTTAGCAGAAAAACACCCCCAAAGCATAATGTTTCCACCTCCATGACGGGCATGTATATGTGCTTTCTTGAGCAGGGGGACCTTGCGGGCGCTGCAGGATTTTAGTCCTTCACGGCGTAGTCTGTTACCAATTGTTTTCTTGGTGACTATGGTCCCAGCTGCCTTGAGATCATTGACAAGATCCTCCCGTGTAGTTCTGGGCTGATTCCTCACCGTTCGCATGATCATTGCAACTCCACGGGGTGTGATCTTGCATGGAGCCCCAGGCCAAGGGAGATTGACAGTTCTTTGGTGTTTCTTCCATTTGCGAATAATCGCACCAACTGTTGTCACCTTCTCACCAAGCTGCTTGGCGATGGTCTTGTATCCCATTCCAGCATTGTGTAGGTCTACAATCTTGTCCCTGACATCCTTGGAGAGCTCTTTGGTCTTGGCCATGGTGGAGAGTTTGGAATCTGATTGATTGATTGCTTCTGTGGACAGGTGTCTTTTTTTACAGGTAACAAGCTGAGATTAGGAGCACTCCCTTTAAGAGTGTGCTCCTAATCTCAGCTCATTACCTGTATAAAAGACACCTGGGAGCCAGAAATCTTTCTTATTGAGAGGGGGTCAAATACTTATTTCCCTCATTAAAATGTAAATCAAATTCTAACATTTTTTACATGCGTGTTTCTGGATTTTTTTGTTGTTATTCTGTGTCTCACTGTTCAAATAAACCTACCATTAAAATTATAGACTGATCATTTCTTTGTCAGTGGGCAAACGTACAAAATCAGGAGGGGATCAAATACTTTTTTCCCTCACTGTACATTTGCACACATTGAAGTAAACCACAATTCAAATCAAGCTGGGAAATTATCAAATGACATAGATGTTGTGGTTCGAGTAGCTTACACTTGTCATCCTCCTTCAGTTTGTGAGAGAGGGGAATTCAGAAATCATTCTCTAAAGACAGTCGGACCACAATCACATGATTTCACTGTCCATTTAGTTGTTATGGAGGATTATGAAGTGCAGACAATGATTCTACTGAAATGCCATGTTCCACTGCCCTGTAAAATATTTAGTTTGGCCTCTGCAGCATTGCTGTTAACTTGACGGAATTGAATGATTAAACCAGCCATAAGCCAAGCCAGCATTATGTGATATCATGCTGGAGCTTTGCTGGATCAGAAAATCCTCATATTAATGTTTCCCCATTGTGGGTTCTCTGGGGTTTCTCAATTTGTTTTGCTACCATAGCACTGGCTCTGGCTAGTATTTCAGGGCTGCCTTTCCCTTAGTTTCCTCAGTCCTAGGGCTGTAGGTAGAGAGTGAGTGATCTGACACACTGGGCTAGCTACAGTAGTGAGTGATCTGACACAAATAGGGCTAGCTACAGTAGTGAGTAATCTGACACACACAGGGCTAGCTACAGTAGTGTGTAATCTGACACACACAGGGCTAGCTACAGTAGTGAGTAATCTGACACACACAGGGCTAGCTACAGTAGTGCGTGATCTGACACACACAGGGCTAGCTACAGTAGTGAGTAATCTGACACACACAGGGCTAGCTACAGTAGTGAGTGATCTGACACACACAGGGCTAGCTACAGTAGCTGTTGTATGAATGAGACACCTGAAGAGAAATGTATTTAGATGGAAATGAATTATACGAGAGTTAGTGCTGCGTGTTTCACATTAGTTATCACCATGGGGATAGATGTTTTGAAACATGTACGCTGGGTTCTGCCTGTCTGTTATTTTTCTGATAATAAAGAGAGAGAGAGTGACACACACACACACACACACACACACACACACACACACACACACACACACACACACACACACAAAGCCTTGAGCTGAGGATGAAGGACAAAGCACATCCAAAAGTATTCAAAGGTGGCCTGGTGACCACAGCACCACTATTCTCTGCTCTTCAGGCATAGCAACAGCACAGTGAGGAAGTGTTACTATGGAGATTGTCAATCACTGCGTGCCTTTTTGTCTGCCCAGATCCTGTTGCTATTGTGTTGGTCCTCATACATACTAACAACTAGCATTGTATTGTTCTCTGCATGGTTGCTTCTCAACAAACAGCCTTGATACTTAATATTCATCAAGCAATGTTGTTTTCCCCTCTCCTCAACACCAAGCTGGCTAAATTTCTGAAGAGTTGTTTTCCCCTCTCCTCAAAACCAAGCTGGCTATAGTTCTGAAGAGCTGTTTTCCCCTCTCCTCAACACCAAGCTGGCTATAGTTCTGAAGAGTTGTTTTCCCCTCTCCTCAACACCAAGCTGGCTATAGTTCTGAAGAGTTGTTTTCCACTCTCCTCAACACCAAGCTGGCTATAGTTCTGAAGAGTTGTTTTCCACTCTCCTCAACACCAAGCTGGCTATAGTTCTGAAGTGTATGAGATAATAATAAGGGAGTGTGATTGAGTTTTAAATAATTCAAGCAGCATTAACATCCTGATTATATAGGCCCCTAGCCATAGGGAGAGCTCTCCAGTCAATGATATGAAAGGGGGTCGGGGAGATTTCAAGTGTTTTCACTTGGTTTCACCCTTCAGGTCTAATCAGAAAGCTCTGCGTGTGACTGGGTTTGATCTGGCCAGCAGGGAACACGAACACGCCAGCCCTGTTTACCTGGCTGGTGCGGGGAGGCCTTGAGGCTGCTGGGAGTTTGGGGAAATTCTCCCGGCACTGTGGAGATGCCGTGAACTCACACACACACACACACACACACACACACACACACACACACACACACACACACACACACACACACACACACACACACACACACACACACACACACACACACACACACACAGGGGCAGAGGGGAGCACTTCAAAGCAACATGTCGGCAGGACATTTATTTATTAAGCAAAACAAAACAATGCCCACTAGAGATATTACCGCTAATTAAGCTAATTAAGCAGTTTTCATTAGAGAAACAAAAAAGAAGCAGATAAAAGGAGGTAAATTGCTGGTCCCTGGAATGTATTTCGGGTTTATTGGTGTATTGTTTGTGAAGCCCCCGTGGGAGCTGCATGGCAGAATCTATGGTGCATTCAGCAGCAGCCAGGACACTGTGGTTGGGATGATGGTGCCACACACACACAGACACACACACACACACACACACACACACACACACACACACACACACACCTACACACACACGTACACACTCACACGATCTCAACCTCACCTGCCTTTTTTGGTCCCTCAGGCTCTCCGTACAGAGACAAGATCACCATAGCGATCCTGCAGCTGCAGGAAGAAGGGAAACTGCACATGATGAAGGAGAAGTGGTGGAGGGGGAACGGTTGTCCGGAGGATGAGAAGAATAAGGAGGCCAGCGCTCTGGGGGTCCAGAACATCGGTGGCATCTTTATCGTCCTGGCGGCTGGACTCGTCCTGTCCGTGTTCGTGGCAGTCGGAGAGTTCATCTATAAGTCCAAACAAAATGCACAACTGGAAAAGGTAAAGCAACATCCTTTCACGTATAGCCAGGTTGCAATGACAATGTGCCTGTGTGTGGTTCTTATTATACCAAGATTTTTGACAAGGAGACAATTTTTCTACTTTTCTATTAGCTTTGTGTTTTGGCCTAGCTTACATTTATTTTGTGGTTTACAAAATATACCATTTTTATCACATATTTTTATTTCTATCACAAAATGCACAACATGATGAAAGTAGAGACATTTAGTCTCATTGTATTTGCACTAAACCATCCCTCACCTCATACTCAATAAAGTGCCATTGATGTTTGGATACGGGTGGAGGGGACATTTACTCATGTGTTCAGTATTAACACTTATTTGAATGTACATGATGTACAAAAAGGACAGACAGACGGTAGCCATTTTAGTTACACTGAGATCACAAGGACAATTTTACATGATGATAGTCAGGTCAGCTCCTGAAACACTGATGTTTATGTAGATACAGTAATGCACCATATTCTTTAAGACACAGTAAGTATGGGTTCATTTTCTTGCCTTTATCCACTTAGCCCCAACGGCACCAAGGTGATAGGAAGCGTGAGGAGTTCTGCTGTCACCACGGACCCTCCAAGCAGCTACCTGTAGACTTTAACCACCAGCTCAAATGACCTCCAGAAAGACTCCAGAGACTCCAGTCATCTACGATTACCTTAAAATGCACAAATTGTATTTTATTTTACTTCAGATAGTTCCCGATTGGGAAGTTTCCTGTCGAAAGAACTGGCAGCAATGTTATGGTCACACACCGTTTGAATGAAAAGTTGCCATTGGTGCATGGTTGAGTGTATGTGTTCGAAAGGTGGCTCTAAAATTATAGGTGCACGGTTTCACACGATGGGAAGGTTGGCTCAAATGCATGATCCATAACGTTCATGTAAATGTACCAGTCATACGCCTTGCCACTCTCGTCTTCATGTCACCCTCAACACACAGCGACAGACATCCTCTCCCAAAAAACGAATAATTATTAACAGACACACACTTTTGGACAGACAAGCCAAACTGAATCAAGCTATAATTGCAAACTCTCTGAAGGCTTAGTTTTGGAAGCACATGTAAGCTTTCAGATATTATAACATATTAATGACTATATTGAATAATCCCATATTGAAAGTAAAATGCTACAACAATACATCACTCATCGTCAACAGCATGTAAACCTTTTGATATTCCCCTGAATACCATGTTCTGTCCTTCCTGTCCTGTCCTGTCCTTCCTGTCCTGTCCTGTCCTGTCCTGATCTGTGTTTCCTGTCCTGGCCTTCCTGTCCTTCCTGGGATTCCTGTCCTGTCCTTCCTGCCCTGTCCTTCCTGTCCTGTCCCGTCCAGTCCGGTCCGGTTCTTCCTTTCCTGTCTAACACAGTGCTCTCTCACCCAACAACAGTCTCATAAATCTCAAATGCCGACCCCTACTTAGCTCTCCACAGGAGCCTGGTCTGCACTAAGAGCTTTTTTCGACACCATCCATCGATCGCACAACGCAGTGATGCTGCTGCTTGGCCATAAGCCCCCATATCGATGATTCAGAGCTCCTAGTCATGAAGTGATGTTCACAGAGTCCTTCTGTCAACGACAACACACACAGCACAGCACTACACTCACAGACCAGCCAGGGTAGACAGGAGGGGAGGTCCCCCATCAATAAATCAAATCAAATCAAATTTTATTTGTCACATACACGTGTTTAGCAGATGTTATTGCGGGTGTAGCGAAATGTTTGTGCTTCTAGCTCCGACAGTGCAGTAATATCTAACAAGTAATATCTAACAATTTCACAACATATACCCAATACACACAAATCTAAGTAAGGAATGGTATTTAGAATATATACGTATATGGACGAGCAATGACAGAGTGGCATGGACTAAGATAGAGTAGAAGAATATTATAGAAAAGAGTATATACATATGAGATGAGTAATGCAAGATATGTAAACATGTGATTAGTGTTCCATTTCTTAAAGTGGCCAGTGATTTCAATAGACAGCAACAACCTCTAATGTGCTAGTGATGGCTATTTAACAGTCTGATGGCCTTGAGATAGAAGCTGTTTTTCAGTCTCTCGGTCCCAGCTTTGATACACCTGTACTGACCTCGCCTTCTGGATGATAGCAGGGTGAACAGGCAGTGGCTCGGGTGGTTGATGTCCTTGATGATCTTTTTGGCCTTCCTGTGACATCGGGTGCTGTAGGTGTCCTGAAGGGCGGGTAGTTTGCCCCTGGTAATGCGTTTGGCAGACCACACCACCTCTGGAGAGCCCTGCGGTTGCGGCGGTGCAGTTGCCATACCAGGCGGTGATACAGCCCGACAGGATGCTCTCAATTGTGCATCTGTAAAAGTTTGTGAGGGTTTTAGGTGCCAAGACAAATTTCTTCAGCCTCCTGAGGTTGAAGAGGCTCTGTTGCGCCTTCTTCACCACACTGTCTGTGTGGTGTCATTGGATGTCATTGAAATAATCATAATGAAGTATAAGGCTAATACAAACCCATAAGGAAGGTTGGTAGTGAGTAGAGTAGGGAATAATAGACAGCCGAGCCAGAGAAAAGAGAAGGAGAGTGATGATTTAATAGAAACCTCAACATCTTTTGATGTTGATCATGATCTCTTCTTGGTGTTCTTCAGCATGTCTTTGTGTCAGACACAGCAGTTGAAGAAGATAAGGTTCACACTCTTATCAGCTCAGAACTAGGTGGAGGAGCGTGTCATACAGATAGCAGATAGATCTAGACAGAGAATAGACCTCACTCACATATCTGTTTTCAGGAAGACTTGAGTAGTTGTCAGTTGTCAGTCCATTTCCAAAAGTTTTTTTGTGTAGCATAACATTTTATTTTCACACTAACTGTGCCTGTATGCTACAATTATGTAAGTTATGTACCTCAATATTTTAACATCCAATTGATAACCAACAAAGGTGTGTATTGCTTTTCATAAATTCTCATAATCATTTTTATTTTTAATGTCAGATCATCTGTGAAGCAATACATGTTTTACACATCCAAAGCAAAAAGACATTCACCAAGAGATTTGAGCCTCACACAACCACAATGTGTAGGTTAGTATGTGTGGTACATTGCTACTGTTTTAACTGTAAAACCTTGACACGATATGCAGTGTACCAAGTATTCCCAAATCAATTCAGTAATTCGTCACATTTGAAAATACCTGATATTGTATTTAATTGCACAAGATCCTTTACTTGAATGTGTCTACAGTACAGGGTTGTTTTTCACCACGATGCTGTAAGTGTCAACTTGAAAAATGTGTTACTGAGCATCTCTTTGTTGGGTTAGTCATGCTTGATAGCGCACACCCTGCAATTTGCATTTTATAATTACTTATTTTTTGTAACTTTGAAAGGATAAAGAGAAAAATAAATAAATAAAGGAAGTAATTTATTTAATGTTATGAGCCATACACCTTATAATGTGAGCATTTGTTAATATTATTTGCCAAATCCAAAAATACATGTAATGACATTAATTGTATGTTTATTTGAAATTATTTAAATTTACTTAACTCAGATTGTGATACAGAATAATTAGGTTTTCAGTCTAATATTTTCCACTTGTTATTAACTTTAATAAAAGATTGAGAAACATTTGAGGTTTTAGTAGGCTTGTCATTCTGCTTCACCCAATGAGGACTTTCTCTCATAACTCCACACATTTCCATCATCACAACATGGCTGGCTTTCAGAAAAATACCATGATCACCATGGTTATCCTCTTCCCTCTCTTCCTCCTCTTCCTTCTCCTCCACCTCTTCCTCTTTCTCATGCCCCTCTTCCTCCTCTTTATCCTCCTCCTCCACCTCTCCATCCTTCTCCTCTTCCTCCTCCTTCAGCTCCTCCTCATCTTCCTCCCATTTCTCCTCCTCCCGCTCCTCCTCCTGCTCTTCCCTCTCTTCCTGCCTGCTGCTGAGGGTGCTGCAGAGTAACCTGGCTCTCCAGGGACAGGGATCACCAGCTGTGTGTGAGGAACCATCCAGCTCCCCGCTTGCACACACACACACACACACACACACACACACACACACACACACACACACACACACACACACACACACACACACACACACACACACACACACACACACACACACACACACACACACACACACAGGAATGTATGCATGCACTTATATATGTGCACACACACACACACCTGCTCGGACAGATGTGCACACACAGACACCCATTGACTACACACAAAAAAAAAGTGACTATTCATCTCTTGCTTGTCCTCCATTTCTCCATCATGCTGTCATGGAGTGAGAGCTGGAGCTGGAGCTACTTTAGTGTCTTTCCATCCCAGCTGTTATACCCAACCTGAGCAGCAGCTCTGGGGGTCTATAGATCCTTGTAGGTGGTGGTACAGACTGACTGGGCTGTACTGTACATGGGCAGCCTGCAAAATACCCACCATGGCCTTCTTCCATTAAGGTAGTAAAAAAGCTGTAAGGCAGTAAAAGTGTTGGATTTATTATTTCTCCATCTCACCTCCTTAAGTGGACGTTTTCTTCCTGTCTTCCTCTGAGCCAGCCCAGTGTGCTCTGAGACCTGAGACTGTTCAGCTCAGGATTGGGTTGCTGGTGGTTGGGAAATGTCGTCGTAAATACTCTGTAATTCAATAGCCACCACTAAACAGCCACCATCAATCCAACCATGAGCCCAGCAGCCATGAGGCCATGATGGAGATGTGTCCCCTGAGTCAGGGAGGGTTTTCTTAGCCTGCCTGGAAAGCCAGATGGGTGGGGTTTTACTTTTGGGACTTTTCTATTGGTCCTAGATGGCCACTAAGCCCACACACTTTATGAGTGGAATGATATCCTAGGTAGAACATGCTATTCAATCTCTCTTTCCCAGAGAAAATCAATAGCCATGAAAAGCATGTTTTCTGAAGGGCTTGTAGTCAATCAGCAGGACTTCAAGGAGTAATTCCTGCAACTCCATTTGTAGCTTTTTACTGTACGTTTTTTTTTCGGGAAGAAGACGAACAATATGATATGATATAGATATGATTTATGAATATGATATACACATACTAACATATAATAACATATACACTCAGATAGGTGTATACCTTCATACACAGCTTATACACCCATATCCAAATACTCCATATGAATAGAATTTTGATTGGTGGTGAATTGATATGATTGTTGGTATGCTGGAAAGCAAAAGCATTAAAACATTTGCATGGGTGGGAGTCCTATAGCCAAAACTATAGAATGTGTTAATGTGAGATACCTGTTCATTAGGACAACTCATAACAATGTCATAACCCAACAATTGGTCATAGATGAGGAATAAATGCACTAAGGAGAAGGCTGCCTGTTAGGTTAGCATTGGCATGAGTCACTGAATGACACTCAATCACTAGCTGACTTAGCAGCATAAAGTCTTCACTGTTTTCTTCATCCCTGTGTTCTTGTTAGTAGACCAACCCAGCCTTCAATTGCTTGAGGTGGGCAGAGGCCTTATTTCTCTTGACAGGATGCTTGACCCCTTTCACATTCCAGCTAGTAAGGTAGACATCCCTGTGTTCTCTATCAACTCAATTGAGGTTCTCAATTATTTGGCATACGTACTGTACCAGACATTACCATAGTGACGTTGTAAAATACAAGTTTTGTTTTTATGTGAATGATTTAACCTAGACTCGAAAAACGACCCCCTCTTTTCAGCTGCAAACAACATTGTATTAGTCCCTTGAAATCTGTTTCCCCAATAGTACCTCCAGGAATAGCAGTCTCAGGTTTAGTTGAGTCACTCTGCGTTGTTCAATGCATCATTCGCAAATGCCAGAGTAGCTTTTGAGAAAAGGAGAAGGAAGCTGAAGAGGCAGCATCGTAATTGGCCATGCAGCTACATGGAATTTGAGTCAGACGAGATGTAATATGCATCAATAAGTCATGCTGCTATCTGGGCCTGGGCTCCGGCTGGGCTGCCTGGCAGAGAGGGGTGAGGGAAATCTGCCATGGAGAAATCGCTTTAGCTAGCCTAGGATGCTCACTGTGTGTGTGTGTGTGCATGTGTGTGTGTGTGGTGTGTGTGAGTGTGAGTGTGTTTGCGCACTTGCGTGTGTGAATGTGTGTTCGCTCGTCCATGTGTGTGACTCCAGATGGACTCCAGCATCTCGGCACTGTGCACAGCTTTCCTTCTAACCCTCTTCAATCCACCCTTCCCAATGCATTACCCCCCCCCCTAGACCATCTAGCCCTTCCTTCATCCCAACCCCTCCACTCACCAACCAAACTTCACACCTGTGCTTGATTTGAAACTGAATCGTTGCCAGGGATAAAGGCATGTTTTAATTAGCAGTATGTCAACACATTTTAATAATTTTAAGCTATTAATGCAAGCCACCATAACCAGGTGTTGCTGTACATGATCAAATAGCTGTACCGTTGTAGTAAAGATACTTATGATACTGTAATAACAGTCTGTGGATAAAGTTAATGTTTCTCATCTCTTTGAAAACATCATGTTCTTAAATCTCTTGTCTCCCAATGCAAGCAGAAGCCCTGCCAACCTCCAGTGCAAATCCTGTCCCGATTCCCACCTACATCTATCCCCCTTATCCACCTACTACACTCAAAGACTATGGACATGCAACCTCCATTCAAATCCCCCAGCCCCAGCTAGAACTCCAGCCCCAGCCCACCCACCCTTTCCTGAGCCAGCTCCTCTCTCCCTTGCCTGCTCTGTGTCACCATGGCAGCTCTCAGAGAGGGGGCTGTAGAAAGCCTGCCCTGGGGGAGGAGCAGCTCTGCAGTGGTCTGCTTCTTTACTGGAACTAGAGGAAGATCTCTCTGAAATCCCTGTTTCTCTCTCTCTCTCTCTCTCTCTCTCTCTCTCTCTCTCTCTCTCTCTCTCTCTCTCTCTCTCTCTCTCTCTCTCTCTCTCTCTCTCTCTCTCTCTCTCTCTCTCTCTCTCTCTCTCTCTCTCTCTCTCTCTCTCTCTCTCTCTCTCTTTCTCTCCTACAGAGGTCCTTCTGCAGTGCCATGGTGGACGAGTTACGGGTGTCCCTCAAGTGCCAGCGGCGCCTCAAACACAAGCCCCAGCCGCCCGTCATGGTCAAGACAGAAGAGGTCATCAACATGCACACCTTCAATGACCGCAGACTGCCAGGCAAAGAGACCATGGCCTAGAACAGGGCTCCATCTCTCTCTATCCCTCTAACTCTTTCTCTCTCTTTATATCTCTCTCTCTGCTGGAACTGGGAGGCGTGTAGGGTGCAGAGACACTGGGGGAGGGAGAAAGGGTGATAGTTGATTTATGTGAGTGTATTTGGGGGGGTAAGATAGATGGGAGATGAGAAGAAAAGAGAAGAGAAGAAGAGAGAAGAAGAGAGAAGAAGAGAAGAGAAGAGAAGAGAAGAGAAGAGAAGAGAAGAGAAGAGAAGAGAAGAGAAGAGAAGAGAAGAGAAGAGAAGAGAAGAGAAGAGAAGAGAAGAGCAGAGGAGAAGAGCAGAGAAGAGAAGAGAAGAGAAGAGAGGAGAAGAGAAGAGAAGAGAGGAGCAGAGAGGAGAAGAGAAGAGAAGCGAGGAGAAGAGAAGAGAGGAGCAGAGAAGAGAAGAGAAGAGAGGAGAAAGAGAGGAGAAGAGAAGAGAGGAGCAGAAAAGAGAAGAGCAGAGGAGAAGAGAAGAGAAGAGAGGAGAAGAGAAGAGAAGAGAAGAGAGGAGCAGAGAGGAGAAGAGAAGAGAAGAGAAGAGAAGAGAAGAGAAGAGAAGAGAAGAGAAGAGAGGAGCAGAGAAGAGAAGAGAAGAGAAGAGAAGAGAGGAGAAAGAGAGGAGAAGAGAAGAGAGGAGCAGAGAGGAGAAGAGAAGAGAAGCGAGGAGAAGAGAAGAGAGGAGCAGAGAAGAGAAGAGAAGAGAGGAGCAGAGCTGCTCTGATCACTGACTGGACTGACTGTCTGTCTTCGTTGTTTCTAAACACTTAGCTAGAGATGAAAAGAGATTCAACAATGTTTCCTGTGGAAATAACTTGAACCAACATGGGAGCAATTCAATGTGAGTTACCTCATTACTCTACCTGGCAATGCACCTGAGCAAGGAGTGACCAAGTGGTGCTATGATTTAGTATTAAAAAAAGAGAGCGATAAACCCAGGATTCAGAGGAAAGGAGGGAGGGCAGGTTAAATTGAAAGTATAGAATATCATACAGGTGTATGTTTGGTTGTCCCTTAAATATTGATTCAATTTGGACCTGTGTTCTCTATCCCAACCACTCTCTCTCGCTCACTGAGTAGACCACATGCAGAGCTTGGTTAGGTAGAATCAGGGGAACGTACATCACTCACTCATAGTTATGGAGCAAACACATAGACAGACACTAATAGAAGAAACTGAGAGAAAATCAGTTGGCGAGTGTGTAAAGGATACATCTTTTTTTTTTTTTTCAACCATAGAAGAAGAGGGAGACCAGATGGGCTAGAAACAGCCAGTTCCAAATTAAACCCAAAGCCCAAAACACATTGGTGAGCAGGACAGAACTGCTCCCAACATGTACAGAGGCATTGTTTATTCATATGGTCCAATGTTGATGATTCAAGTTTGGAAATGCTACAGTACATCATCCATCAGGCAATAGGTGATTTCATTTATTTGTGTTGCAGAGTACTAACACTTTGTTAAATCATGGAGGATGTGAAACTTTTTTTGAATGAAAAAATATATACATATATAAATACAAGCAGAGACAGATTAGCGGGAGAGGGGCAATGATGTAATAGAGGAATTAGGTGATAGGAACTGGATGTGACATGAAGAGTGGCGGACATGATGAAAGTAGTAACCTTGGAAACCTTAGTAGTTTGAATTGAAGGAAAGCAGGACAGCAGGATTAGATTTTAAACAAAATTCACAGCAATCACACAACATGAGGAATTTATTTATTAAAGTATTTATTATTTTATTTATGAATTTCTTTATTTATATTTTCATGGACTGGATTTTCACAGCAGCTGCAAGGATACAGTACACACCTCATTTTCAGATTTGATGGGTACAATTTTGTTGTTTTTCTTTTTTGTTCGATGTCAAGTCTCAAGTTTCTTTTTATACTCTTGTGGCTTTTATTTTAGTAACAAAATCCTCACATTTACTTGTGCAAATGCAATTTCTATGAAAAAGTGTTTTTGTATGAAGAAAATCAAAAATTTTGTAATAATTTTTATCCACACAAAACATACCGTGGGTGTCAACACGGCAGACAGCGGGCCTCTCTCTCCACTGTGGGCCGTGTGGGTGTGGCTGTCCCAAGGGATAGCAGCCCCATCTAGTATAGCCCCGTCAGGCCTAACATAACCCCCTCCAGGGGGTCACGAGAACAACCCTCCATGGACCGGCTCACACCGATGGGGTCTCCGTGTCTAGTTAGAGGGGCACAAGAGCATTCTGGTAGAGCTTCAGTGGCATAATACATGTTTTGGAAAAACCTATTTTTATCATGTAAAGGAATCATATTTCAAAGAAAGATATTTTTACTTCAGGTGAAAGAAGAGTAATGATTACACAATAATTTGAACAATAAATATATATATATACACACACAAAGAAGTTGAAGTGAAAAGGACTGCCAACAATGCTTATCATTCTACACCCCTGATTTCCAATAGACTGCTAGTTCTCAGTGCTGAGAAATTGCGTGTAAATGGTTTTAAAAATGGAACAATATGTATTTAACAAAATAAAGAACACCTAACTAATTTTGAACATGTTATGAAAACTAAACGATGTGCACACAGTTTACTGTTTGAAGTTGATGCACAAGTTTAAAGAAAATAAAAAAAAATCTTCACAACTTTGTGGTGTCGTTCATTTGACACCATTACATTGTAACAGCTTGGATCAGACGCTAAACAGAACAAATATCAAAATGAACATGAAAGAAAACACAATAGAAGACTGATGGAATATGGGATTTATATATATATATATATATATATATATATATATATATATATATATATATATATAAATATATAAAAACACACACATCTAATGAAGAACAAAGCAAGTTGACATTGGGCGCAAAAGAAAAAGAAACCACAGCATTTGAACAAAAAGACAATTGTTCTCATAAGACTCCTTCAGTACTTTTTTTTCTGAAACGTTTTTTACCATACAATGTTGACTATGTGGCCTCACTCTGCATTTTTGTATACCATATCCCTCCATCTGGAGAGCAGCTGTGGAAACACTGACATTAATTAAAAAACAAAGGGCAATCAATCTATTAGGTCTATTTGAAAATCCATCTTTGACAGCCAGGTACACATGAAAGGATTCCTATTTGAAAGACACAAAATGTACAGAAATCTGCCATACATCTCCATTAATGCATTTATATTAGCAGTTAGTAATGAGTACACTATACAACAGTCCAGCTCATCTCTGAAATACATTTCTAGATGATAACAAGTAAAACGTGATTATCGAGGTACAGTGGGGAAAAAAAGTATTTAGTCAGCCACCAATTGTGCAAGTTCTCCCACTTAAAAAGATGAGAGAGGCCTGTAATTTTCATCATAGGTACACGTCAACTATGACAGACAAAATGTGGAAAAAAAATCCAGAAAATCACATTGTAGGAGTTTTCATGAATTTATTTGCAAATTATGGTGGAAAATAAGTATTTGGTCAATAACAAAAGTTTGTCAATACTTTGTTATATACCCTTTGTTGGCAATGACACAGGTCAAACGTTTTCTGTAAGTCTTCACAAGGTTTTCACACACTGTTGCTGGTATTTTGGCCCATTCCTCCATGCAGATCTCCTCTAGAGCAGTGATGTTTTGGGGCTGTCGCTGGGCAACACGGACTTTCAACTCCCTCCAAAGATTTTCTATGGGGTTGAGATCTGGAGACTGGCTAGGCCACTCCAGGACCTTGAAATGCTTCTTACGAAGCCACTCCTTCGTTGCCCGGGCGGTGTGTTTGGGATCATTGTCATGCTGAAAGACCCAGCAACGTTTCATCTTCAATGCCCTTGCTGATGGAAGGAGGTTTTCAATCAAAATCTCACGATACATGGCCCCATTCATTCTTTCCTTTACACGGATCAGTCGTCCTGGTCCCTTTGCAGAAAAAACAGCCCCAAAGCATGATGTTTCCACCCCCATGCTTCACAGTAGGTATGGTGTTCTTTGGATGCAAATCAGCATTCTTTGTCCTCCAAACACGACGAGTTGAGTTTTTACCAAAAAGTTCTATTTTGGTTTCATCTGACCATATGACATTCTCCCAATCCTCTTCTGGATCATCCAAATGCACTCTAGCAAACTTCAGACGGGCCTGGACATGTACTGGCTTAAGCAGGGGGACACATCTGGCACTGCAGGATTTGAGTCCCTGGCGGCGTAGTGTGTTACTGATGGTAGGCTTTGTTACTTTGGTCCCAGCTCTCTGCAGGTCATTCACTAGGTCCCCCTGTGTGGTTCTGGGATTTTTGCTCACCGTTCTTGTAATCATTTTGACCCCACGGGGTGAGATCTTGCGTGGAGCCCCAGATCGAGGGAGATTATCAGTGGTCTTGTATGTCTTCCTTTTCCTAATAATTGCTCCCACAGTTGATTTCTTCAAACCAAGCTGCTTACCTATTGCAGATTCAGTCTTCCCAACCTGGTGCAGGTCTACAATTTTGTTTCTGGTGTCCTTTGACAGCTCTTTGGTCTTGGCCATAGTGGAGTTTGAAGTGTGACTGTTTGAGGTTGTGGACAGGTGTCTTTTATACTGATAACAAGTTCAAACAGGTGCCATTAATACAGGTAATGAGTGGAGGACAGAGGAGCCTCTTAAAGAAGAAGTTACAGGTCTGTGAGAGCCAGAAATCTTGCTTGTTTGTAGGTGACCAAATACTTATTTTCCACCATAATTTGCAAATAAATTCATTAAAAATCCTACAATGTGATTTTCTGGAGAAAAACATTCTCAATTTGTCTGTCATAGTTGATGTGTACCTATGATGAAAATTACAGGCCTCTCTCATCTTTTTAAGTGGGAGAACTTGCACAATTGGTGGCTGACTAAATACTTTTTTTCCCCACTGTAGCTATGTAAGCCTATAGAGTAATGTCCCATGGGAAGATTCTGCGTGTAGACCGAGATAATCTTCCTGGACTGAATGGGATACGTGAATTCCGAACAGCATTAGTTCCAGTTTTGGGGTTTTCATCACTGGTTAGTTTGGACATATCAGGATTGGGCAAAGGAGGTGCTTAAAATGCCTCGCCTGGAGTGCTTTGTGCGTTTGCCCACACGGATCGGAAGGGGAGGCATTGGCTGAGAGTTCCCGTTTGTGAGGGTGGAGACTTCATTTTTGCCGGAACTGTCGATTTTTAACACGTATGAATACAGAGGTTAATCAGGCATCTGACCAAATTACGCAAGATTTTACTTAATATGCCATGCCATTTAGCAGACGCTTTTATCCAAAGCGACTTACAGTCATGCGTGCATAAATTTTTTGTGTATGGGTGGTCCCGGGGATCAAACCCACTACCTTGGCGTTACAAGCGCCGTGCTCTACCAGCTGAGCTACAGAGGACTACTTCTGGGTTAACAGAGATTAATAGAGCAGTTGTACAATTATTCCCAACCCATTGAAATGACACAAAATATATAAATGCAAGACTGTTTGTGAGGGTAATAACATGCACACTTAATGCACAAATGTATGTGCATACACAATGATAAACGGGTCCCAGTGACTCACAGGCTTTATTGGATGGGGATTGTTGTGGATGGGGAGACACTGTCCTTGATGGTAAGAGGAGAGGAAACTGCCTTCTAGCGTCGAGGAATTAAATATCCATAATGAATTAAAATAGAGGGAATTAACACAGTGAGTGATAAATAAAGCCAAATGACTGTCGTTAAGGGACAGTGGGGGTAGTGAGAGTGTGGTGGTAGCCTGCGTTACTTGTGGACCACGGTCACCAATTCACCCAGAAACAGACTCAGTCAGCAAACACAGGGAGGGTCAGACAAGGACATCACTTCCTCTTAGCCAATCCCTGATCTGACGATGACCCCTGACCCATACCCAGGGTATGACTCAGCAGAATGCTGTGGCTAATCAGATTAACTCTCCATCCTCACCCTGACCTGAGAGGTGGGATGGATAGGATGGAATGAATCTGGGGCAGTATTGTAGAGATGCAGCCAACAGATTTCATTTAGAAACATTTGTACTTAACCTGACTAACCTGCTGGTTTAGAAAGCTTTCCTCTTTTTCGACCTGACCTCTCAGTTTGCCAGTTACTTCATAACTGGATGTAGAGGACCCTGATCACTGTTGGCCTTTTTTGTTGTGTGTTGGTTGTGGCATAAATCTGCTTCAATACGTAGGTGACTTCTAAAGTTCAAAGTATCTGATAAGTGCAGATCTATCTAAGCAAGCTTTATGAATAAATAGCTTTTGAATACATTTGTAAAAATCAAATGGAAATGTACTTGTTTTGAGGTTGATACAATTGAACAGTAATAGATAGAATTTAAGGTTCAACAGAGGCAAAAACCATGGTATAGCTTCACCATGGATTCACCTTAGGTCATTCAGCAGCAGGAAAACGCTCTGTCCAAAAGACAAACCAAAAGCACACACCAATGTCCAAATTAGCAGTGGAACAGTGGTTTCCGCTGGTCGGCACTGTCTTCACCCTCAGAACTAACAAAACAAACAGTGGTGTGTAGCTAGCTTAGTGGGTAAGAGCGTTGTGCCAGTAACCGAAAGGTCGCTGGTTCTAATCCCCGAGCCGACTAGGTGAAAAATCTGTCGATGTGCCCTTAAGCAAGGCACTTAACCCTAATTGCTGACGTAAGTCGCTCTGGATAAGAGCGTCTGCTAAATGACTAAAATGTAAAATGTAAATGGTGTCTGTGTCCAGCTCACCACCAAGATACCAGCTCATTAAAAAACATTCCAATAGTAAGAAAACACATTCTGTGGAGGGAGAAAACATCCTTATCTGTGCCCTGCATCCTCAGGACTAATGCTGCCATTGTGTGGATCATTAGAACCTAGCCTGTGGTGTTTTTCTGTGTGTGTGTGCGGTCCCGCAGCCTGTTCTCAGCCATTCCATTATCAGATTGACGTTTCCACACAAGGTGCCGCATCAGACGGGCCCTAATCTTCACGCCTCTGCCAGGCCGAGGGGGGAGGGGGGAGGCAGATAACAAACGCACACGCCGGATCCCATTAATTGCCTAATTATCATGGCTGGTGGGGAGTGCCAGTAAACTGGAGATGGGGAAGGTAAAGCCATGTCCCCTCTACGCTCCTCTCATCCCCCAGTCAAACCTTGTTTATCAATCAACAGTTTTAATGAAGACTGAACAGGACACGGCCATACGTGGTGGCGACCGAGAGATGGCCGCCGTCCTTGAGACATGGGGCTTCAGGCCAAGGGTTTTGTTAGTTGTGTCTGAGGTTCTCTCTCATAGCTAGATATGGGAAATGACTGAAGTTTTCATTATTTCGGAATACTTACTAACAAGATAATAACCCTCTTGGCTAGGTCTCCCTGGAAAAAGAGATTCCTATCTAAATTATTTCATTAGATCTCTCTCTCTCTATGTTTCTCATTGACCTGATTTAAGGACAGAGAGGTTATGGTTGCCATGCTGATGGGAAAGAGGAGAAGAAGAGCAGGCGGGAGTAAGAGGGGAGGAGAGGGAGGAGAGGAGGGGGAGAGGGGGGAGAGGGGAGGAGCGGGAAAGGGGGGAGAGGGGAGGAGAGGAAGGGGAGAGGGGGGAGAGGGGAGGAGAGGGGGGAGAGGGGAGGGGGGAGAGGGGAGGAGAGGGGGGAGAGGGGAAGAGAGGGGCATCTGTGTTAGAAACCCACCATGAGTTTCTCTGATGTTGTGTTAAACCAGAGGAGTAAGCCAGCCCAGACCTATCATGTTACAAATGCAATAAGATCACCTTCAGCCATGGCAGAGATGAGATGAAACACACAAGATTCCAAAGCTAAATCCTTCAGATAAAAAAACAAAGTGGAGAGAGAGAGAGGGGGGTGGGGGGGTGGAGAGAACAGTAGAGAAACGAAACATCCCACGTGGAATTGTGTCAAGATGTGTGACACTTCATCATTTAATCTCTGTGTGTGATTTGGCTGAAAAAATCAAGTGTTAAAAGTAAGGGACAGTATGGAGGTTTCCCCCCCAGCAGCCTCTGTAGCTGGTAGAGATTATCGGCCCAGTAAACACAGGGCCTGAATGGTTGAGAGGAGAAACTGCGAAAAGGGAAAGTCACAGCCGTTTATCCTCCTCTGATCCCCACCACAGGAGCTTTACAGACATAATCCCAAATTACACTTGGGGAGAAAGCACCCGCCACCCGGACCTTATGGGCCGTGACCAGATTACACTGCCTGAGACCCCCCCAGATCTAATGGAGCGTGACCAGATTACAGTGTGTGTGTGAGACCCACCTGTAGTGAGGACATGGAGGATATGCAATCTCCCCAGCTAGTGACGCCATTCATGCCATGGACCAGGATAAAAGGGTGTGATGGAGGAGAGCTGGAGAGGAGTGTGTGGTCTCTGATTCTGGGCCAGGGGACGAGTGTCCTTACACACAAGCACACTGGCCAAGACCACAGCCACAGCCAGTGGTGGCAGGTGCAGTGCCATCGGGATATTAAACAGTATTAGTACAGATGCAATGTTTGTCTGCTCTCTGTTGTATTAGCCAATAGCGGTATCTCAAAGCAAACACACAGAAAATGAGATATTCATCTGTAAATCACTACTTTAATTTGTTACCGCAGCAACAAGTTGATTCTGATTCTGCCTGTGGCTGTGGATGGAATGAGAACCAGACAATGCCATCGAGAGGGTGTGTGTGTGTGTGTGTGTGTGTGTGTGTGTGTGTGTGTGTGTGTGTGTGTGTGTGTGTGTGTGTTGTGTGTGTGTGTGTGCGTGCATGTCATTGAGAGGAAAGGCTAGACCTTCTCCTTTAATCTTACCCCAGGATACAGCTCATCACACAAAAAGTTAATATTCTATCTTTTGTTTGGTGTAGAACAGCGTGTCACGCTGCATTGTGTGGTATCAGGCAGATAGACTCAGATGAAAATAATGAAAACAGGGTCTCATAATGGTACATTCTAATAACATAAACTTGTTATCCTTAGTGTTTAATGAATGTAGGGAATATGGTTTTCTGACACTGCATAGAGTATAATGTGCTCCACGTCTTCTCGGCCTTGGGTGGATGTTTGATGCGTCAACAACATATTATAGACTTTGTATTGCATTTAGAGATTAGAGAATCATTAAGAAATCACAGCTTACTTTACAGACCAGTATTGAGGGATACACAGTACTGCCTCTTCCCAGAGCCTGGGCTTTTGTAGAACAGGTCGTTAGTCACTCCCCTCTGCACGATAGGAGCCACGGCTCGGGTCCCCAGTGCAGCTCTCCTGCTACAATATTGTATATACCAGTATTATGCTTGAAATTGCTTACAAAATACATGTTTTTCTACTGTGCGTAGACAAAATATAGGATATTTAGGCTGTATAAAAGCAGTAAGACACTACTGTATCCTCACACAGAGTGAGTGGATAAATAAAGTGAAGCTTAGTGACAGGCAGGCTAACTCTCATTACTTGATCATGCAATATTAATTCTGAATGTTTTATTCATGTGGGAGCAGCTAGCGGAGCTCCTGGATGTGGCCTTTCCCCCGCTCCTTTCCTTTCCCTGTCTGCTCTACCCTCTGTCTCCCTCTCTCTCTCTCTCTCTCTCTCTCTCTCTCTCTCTCTCTCTCTCTCTCTCTCTCTCTCTCTCTCTCTCTCTCTCTCTCTCTCCCTCTCTCTCTCTCTGTCGCTCTCTCTTTCTCTCTCTCTCTCTCTCTCTCTCCCTCGCTCTCCCTCTCGCTCTCGCTCTCTCTCTCTCCCTCTCTCTCTCTGTCGCTCTCTCTTTCTCTCTCTCTCTCTCCCTCCCCTCCCCCTATTCCACTCTCCCTCTTCCTCTCCCTCTCCCTCGCTCCTACCAGGAGGTAAGCTTGTTTTCTCTATCCACCTGCAAATCTCTCCTCTTCCCCTCCAGCAACTATTCATCCCTCTCTTTTCACCTGTCCACAGTGTTGCAGCCGGCTGTCTATGCTGCCTGCCTGCCATTCTCTCTTTGCATAAGATGATGTTAACCCAGTATGCATGTATGTGTGATTGTGACCAGTGGGATTTCTTACCATTTGAATCAAGGTGGTGCAGTTCTATGTGGTGAACTGTTGAAACTATTGTAGTTCTTAGGTTGGAACAGATTGTCATGACAAGAGCGAGGGACAGGATGTTTATGTCAGGATGCCCACCCTTCTGTCTTTGACTTACAAGCAAGATAATTACACTTTTAATAACATGGAGCAGATATTGACCACTGTTCAGGCAGATTGGACCAATTCAAGAGGCTGTTTTAATCAAATCAGGTCTGGTCAGTTTATCATCATTGGCTCCTTAGTAGCCTATCAGATCACTTTAAATCCTTAGAAGTGTCACACCAGCCTTCGCTTTGGCTCACTCTCCTGTCCAGCTCAGGTGTTCGGTGTCGCCGGCCTTCTAGCTGCTGCCGGACCTACTGCTGGCAAACGCCCTTCACTCATCAACCCCGGACTTGTCTCGTCATCATTACACGCACCTGGTTCCAATCCCCACTCTATCACTGTATAATTACTCCCTCTACCATTTGTCTTTGTCGGTCATTGTAAATGTTACTTGTTATCCTGAGAGGAATCTCCCCTACTATTTCTTGAGTACTTTATTTTGCACTTTGGGTTCGCCCTGTGCCTTTTGTTTATTGAGATATATTTTGAGCACAACAGCGTTTGGGTTTCGTTCCGCTTTGATCTATGGTGCTTAAATAAGTTCAGTAGTTCTAAACCTGTGACTGCCTCCTGCCTACTCCTCTCTACACCAGTGACAAGAAGCTTATCAGACCACTCATTAAGAAGAGTGTTTCCTGTATTATCCAGTGTCTCCTCTCACTCTCAATAATAACCATAATTTGGGGCCACAACAACTTTTTGAACGCATTTGCTATTCCATGTAAAATAATGGCCGCCTGCGATCCTCCTTCTAGGGGGATGAGCCTGTCTGGGATTCATGTAGCTAAGATAAGCTTTAAGATTTCATGTGAATAATAAAATGAAACCAATTATTGAGAGATGTTAGTTTTTATGTCCTTTATTTTGTGTAAGTAGTATTGTCTCCTTCCCCACATGTTTCAGAATAGATATAATGTATCTAAAGCCATGCTCCTCCAATCCTTGGTGGTATTATATAAACTGTTGTGTTTTTAATAAGGGCAACCATTGAAGAGAGGAGAGGAGAGGAGCTCTCAGTGATCCCACGCATATCTGTCTGTCCATTCACAGGTCCCTTTATTCTGCAGCCCAGTCTGCCTGTGTCACGGTATACTTGTGGATGTGGTGGTGAAGTCAGGCGCAGGACACAGCGGATAAGTCAAAAGGCTTTACTTGACTCAATGACACAATACAAAATAAATGGCCTCGAAAACACAGGAGGCGAAAACCTACGCGCAACGCGTAAAACACTAAAGCACAACATATACCAAAAGGACAAACGACAGGCGGACAACAACACACAACTCCAAAACATAACACAGGGAAACTTATAGGTGACATAATCAGGACAGAATACGAAAAAGGTGCACTAAACTAGACATGACCAAACAAACATCGAAACATCAAACGGTGGCAGCTAGTACTCCGGGGACGACGAACGCCGAAGCCTGCCCAAACAAGGAGGAGGAGCAGCCTCGGCGGTATTCGTGACAGTACCCCCCCCCTTGACGCGCGGCTCCAGCCGTGGACGCGGAGCAGGGCGCGTGGGATGGTTTCGGTGGAACTCCGTCAGGAGGGAGGGATCTAAGATATCCCTCCTAGGCACCCAGCACCGTTCCTCCGGACCGTACCCCTCCCACTCCACGAGATATTGTAGACCCCCCATCCGACGTCTCGAATCCACGATGGACCGGACTGAGTACGCCGGAGCCCCCTCGATGTCCAGTGGGGGCGGAGGAGTCTCTCTTATCTCACAGTCCTGGAGTGGACCAGCTACCACCGGCCAAAGGAGAGACACATGGAACGAGGGGTTAATGTGATAATCATTAGGCAGTTGTAACTTGTAGCATACCTCGTTCAATCTCCTCAGGACTTTAAATGGCCCCACAAACCGCCAACCGAGCTTCCGGCAGGGCAGGCGAAGGGGCAGGTTTCGAGTCGAGAGCCAGACTCGATCTCCGGGTGCGTATACTGGACCCTCACTGCGGTGGAGATCGGCGCTCGCCTTCTGTCTACGGATAGCCCGCTGCAGATGGACGTGTGCAGCGTTCCACGTCTCCTCCGAGCGCCGAAACCACTCATCCATCGCAGGAGCCTCGATCTGGCTCTGATGCCATGGTGCCAGAACCGGCTGATACCCTAACACACACTGGAAAGGGGTCAGGTTAGTAGAGGAGTGGCAAAGAGAGTTCTGGGCAATCTCTGCCCAAGGGATATAACCCGACCACTCCTCCTGCCGGTCCTGGCAATACGATCTCAGAAACCTGCCCACATCCTGGTTCACTCTCTCCACCTGCCCATTACTCTCAGGGTGAAAACCCGAGGTAAGGCTAACCGAGACCCCCAAACGTTCCATGAATGCCCTCCAGACTCTAGAGGTGAATTGGGGACCTCGATCAGACACTATATCCTCGGGAACCCCGTAGTGCCGGAAGACGTGGGTAAACAAAGCCTCTGCGGTCTGTAGGGCAGTAGGGAGACCCGGCATTGGGATGAGACGACAGGCCTTAGAGAACCGATCCACAATGACCAGAATGGTGGTATTCCCCTGGGAGGGAGGTAGGTCAGTGACAAAGTCTACCGAGAGGTGAGACCACGGCCGTTGTGGAACGGGCAGGGGCTGTAACTTCCCCCTGGGCAGGTGTCTAGGCGCCTTACACTGGGCGCACACTGAGCAGGAGGAGACATAAACCCTCACGTCCCTAGCCAATGTTGGCCACCAGTACTTAACACTAAGGCAGTGCACTGTCCGGCCAATACCTGGATGTCCAGAGGAGGGTGACGTGTGAGCCCAATATATGAGACGATCACGGATCTCGAGCGGCACGTACGTCCGCCCCCACTGGACACTCCGGAGGAGTAGGGTCGGTGCATAACGCCCGCTCGATTTCCGCATCGATCTCCCACACCACCGGTGCCACCAGACAAGACTCCGGCAGTATGGGAGTGGGCTCAATGGACCTCTCCTCTGTGTCATACCGCCGGGACAGTGCGTCTGCCTTACCGTTCTGGGACCCTGGGATGTACGTAAGCTTAAAGACAAACCGGGTCAGAAACATGTTCCACCTAGCCTGACGAGGGTTCAGTCTCCTAGCTGCCCGGATGTACTCCAGGTTACGATGGTCAGTCAGAATGAGAAAAGGGTGTTGAGCCCCCTCAAGCCAATGCCTCCACACCTTTAGGGCCTGAACTACGGCTAGCAGCTCCCTGTCCCCTACGTCATAATTTCGTTCCGCCGGGCTGAGCTTTTTTGAATAAAAAGCGCAGGGCCGGAGTTTAGGAGGCGTGCCTGAGCGTTGAGACAATACTGCCCCAATACCGGCCTCTGATGCGTCCACCTCCACTTGGAACGCTAAAGCGGGGTCCGGATGCGCCAGCACCGGAGCCGAGGTGAACAGGTTCTTCAGTTTATCAAACGCCCTGTCTGCCTCAGCCGACCACTGCAAACGCACCGGGCCCCCCCCTTCAGCAGGGAAGTGATGGGAGCTGCCACCTGTCCAAAACCCCGGATAAACCTCCGGTAGTAATTGGCAAAACCCAAAAACCGTTGCACCTCTTTAACAGTGGTTGGAGTCTGCCAATTACGCACGGCTGACACACGGTCAATCTCCATCTCCACACCTGACGCGGACAACCGATGACCCAAAAAGGAGATGGACTCCTGGAAAAACAGAAATTTCTCTGCCTTGACATACAAGTCATGCTCCAACAGCCTACCCAACACTCGGCGTACCAGGGCTACATGCTCGGCTCGTGTAGACGAGTACACTAGAATGTTGTCAATGTACACGACCACACCCTGCCCATGCAAGTCCCGGAAGATCTCGTCCACAAAGGATTGGAAGACTGAAGGAGCATTCATTAACCCATATGGCATGACGAGATACTCATAATGACCCGAGGTGGTACTAAATGCTGTCTTCCATTCATCTCCCTCCCTAATGCGCACCAAGTTGTAAGCGCTCCTGAGATCCAGTTTTGTGAAGAAACGCGCTACGCGTAATGATTCCGTCATACTCGCAATCAGAGAAAGAGGATAACTGTATTTAACTGTGATCTGATTGAGATTACGGTAATCAATAAACGGGCACAACCCTCCATCCTTTTTCTTCACAAAAAAGAAACTCGAGGACACAGGGGAAGTGGAGGGCCGTATGTATCCCTGTCTCAGAGACTCGGCTATGTATGTCTCCATAGCCGCCGTCTCCTCTTGAGGCAAGGGATACACATGGCTCCGCGGAAGTGCCGCACCCGCCAGGAGATCTATCGCACAATCTCCCCGTCTATGAGGTGGCAAACGCGTCGCCCTAGTTTTGCTGAACACGAGTGCCAAATCCTCATACTCGGGGGGAATGTGCATTGCGGGCACTTGGTTCGGACTCTCCACCGTGGTCGCCCCTACGGAAACACCTAAACATCGCCCGACACACTGGTTAGACCACTCCTTGAGAGCCCTCTGTTGCCACGAAATGGTGGGATCATGGGCGATTAACCAAGGAAGCCCCAGTACCACGGGATACGCAGGAGAGTCGATCAGATACAACTGAATAATCTCTTCATGACCCCTCTGCGTCCTCCTCTTAAGTGGCGCTGTGACCTCCCTAATCAACCCAGATCCCAACGGACGGCTATCTAGGGCGTGAACAGGGAAAGGCACATCTACTGGTCGGAGGGGAATCCCTAACTTAACACAAAAATTACGATCAATGAAATTCCCAGCTGCGCCTGAATCGACTAGCGCCTTATGCTGGGACTGAGATGCAACCTGAGGAAATACTACAGGTATACAAAAGTGAACAACAGAGAGCTCTGGGTGAGGTGGGCGCCTACTCACCTGGAATGACTCCCCAGTGCGCGACCTGCTGCCTCGAACCCCTGGAGACCCTCCCCCAGCACCTAGCCGCAGTGTGTCCTCTACGACCACAGTTGGTGCAGGGACGGCCTCCCTCGGTATCTCCCTCCTCCTCTCTCTAGCGCCAGCACCCCCGAGCTCCATAGGGCTCGGCTCGGAGGTGCTGGGGGATGGAATGGACGGCCCCAACTCCGGACGTCCGCGGGTGGCCAGCAGGGTATCCAGACGGATTGACATGTCCACCAGCTGGTCGAAGGTGAGATTGGTGTCCCTGCAGGCCAACTCAAATCGAACGTCCTCACGCAGGCTACACCGATAGTGGTCGATGAGGGCCCTCTCATTCCACCCCGCATCCGCCGCTAGAGTCCGGAAGTCCAGGGCAAACTCCTGTGCGCTCCTCTTCCCCTGTCGAAGGTGGAACAGATGCTCTCCCGCCGCTTTACCCTCAGGGGGATGATCGAACAATGCCCTGAAGCGGCGGGAGAACTCTGCGTAGCTGATGGTGGCGGCGTCTATTCCCCTCCATTCGGCGTTGGCCCACTCCAACGCCTTGCCGGAGAGACAGGAGATGAGGGCGGAAACGCTCTCGTATCCCGAGGGCGCCGGGTGTATGGTAGCCAGGTAGAGCTCCACTTGAAGGAGGAACCCCTGACACCCGGCTGCGGTGCCATCATATGCCCTCGGGAGCGAGAGCCGAATGCCACTGGACTCCGGAGCTGGTATGGTGGGGCTGGCCGATGGTGGTGGTAAGGTAGGAGGAGGTGTGGGCAAACCTCCTCTCTCCCATCGGCGCAGGGTGTCCATGACCTCCTGCATGGCGGATCCGAGTTGCTGGATCCTGGCGTCCTGGAAGCTGACCCGATCCTCCAGCGACTCGGTTCCCGCCGCTGCTCCTGCTGACTCCATAGTAAGGTGTGTTGTTCTGTCACGGTATACTTGTGGATGTGGTGGTGAAGTCAGACGCAGGACACAGCGGATAAGTCAAAAGGCTTTACTTGACTCAATGACACAATACAAAATAAATGGCCTCGAAAACACAGGAGGCGAAAACCTACGCACAACGCGTAAAACACTAATGCACAACATATACCAAAAGGACAAACGACAGGCGGACAACAACACACAACTCCAAAACATAACACAGGGAAACTTATAGGTGACATAATCAGGACAGAATACGAAACAGGTGCACTAAACTAGACATGACCAAACAAACATCGAAACATCAAACGGTGGCAGCTAGTACTCCGGGGACGACGAACGCCGAAGCCTGCCCGAACAAGGAGGAGGAGCAGCCTCGGCGGTATTCGTGACAGCCTGGGCAATGTGCAGCCAACCAACCAACATACACTCACACTCTGAATGTAATACGCGCTTCAAAGTCCAACCAAGGTCGAAATGACATGTAGCACATTATACTATGCAGTGTCAGAAAAGCATATTCCCTAAATTCATTAAAAACTAAGGATAACAAGTTCATGTTATTAGAATGTACCACTATGAGATCAGACCCCAGCTGTTTTCCTTCTTTTCATATGAGTTTGCCTGATACCTCACAACGCATGACACACTGTTCTACACCTTTATTGATTTCCAACAAAAGATGGAATAATTACTTTTTGTGTGTTGAGCTGTATCCTGGGGTAAGGTTAAATGAGAAGGCCTCTCCTCTCAATGACACACACACACACACACACACACACACACACACACACACACACACACACTTAGTATACAACACGGCCATGGAGGTCAATCCTCCGTCACTGACATCCTGATGCATCGATCCCCCCTTTCCTTATGAAAATGAACTGTAATTACAGAAAAAGAACAGAAAGAGGGAAGCTAGAAAAAGAGACGTAAAGAGAGAGATGGAGAGAGGGATGTGTGTTAGCGTGGGAGAGAGGAGGACAGCGAGAGAGGAAGAGAGTGAGAAAGTGACATGGAGATAGAGAGAAGAGAGGAGGAAGAATAAAGGAGAAAGACTGACAAATAGGAAGAGAGAGAGAGAGAGAGAATGATTGATTGGCGGTTGATTGGGTTCTTTTGAAGTGAAACCCCATTAGTACATAACGTTACAGAAAAGCAGCCGGCCTCCGCTCCACCAAGCCCCACAATTACACCCAGCTGCACCATCTACCATCAGCTTGATAGTCACTAACTGTCCAACAAACACTGTCATTAAACTGATGCATCCATCCACCACCACCTTTCTGTCCGGCAGCCATTTGCATGCCGCTCAAAGACAAGCGTTTATGGCCGTTTGTAGAGACGAGCCGTCAGACAGAGAATAAAGAGGAAAGTAATGCAATGCCCCTAATGGGACACACACACACACACACACACACACACACACACACACACACACTGCTCCCATTAGTACAGTAGACAGCCCCTCAGAGGTGAACATAACCTTGACTCGGAAAACAGTCCAATTTATTTCTCTCTCTCCCCTGGAAATTATTTCTCATGCAATTATGTCCTATTTCTCTGGTGCTTCATATGTCAGGGTCAAGCTTCAAGCAGATTGTATTTGACTTCTTTCTCCAACTCATTGCACGTTCATCACGCAAACTGAAATCAATTATGATGCCATACAGCAGGGTTTCCCAAACTCGGTCCCCCCCGGTGCACAGTTTGTTTTGTGCCCTAGCACTACAAAGCTGATTCACATAATCAAAGTTTGATGATGAGTTGGTTATTTGAATCAGCTGTGTAGTGCTAGGGCAATAAACTAAACGTGCCCCAGGACCGAGTTTGGGAAACCCTGCCATAGAGGGCTTCTGTATCGATAGGTGCCAGTCTTATACCCTCCCAAACAGGAATGTTTTACTGCCCAGCTGAGCAAACTAAATCCCTTGAATCATAATCAGGGAATAAACAAATTACTTTAGAAATTAACAGTTTAATATATACATTGGTTTTAATTAAACGCCTCATGAGAGACTTAATTAAAGATGTCACCTTTTGTTTTCCACATGAAACTCAAGCTGACATGCAGTGCTTCTCAGCTCAGCCCTGGTAGATTATTACTGCTGTTGCTGTCGGTTTTGTTGTCTTCATTGTATTTGTTGTTGTTGTTTATTGGAGCTGGGATACTCTTAATTCTCACTGGCTCTTTTCAATCTATATTGCTGAGTGTTACAGATTGCACGATAGAAATGTAAAGGAAATTTCCTATTGAGCCGACATCTGCAGCGTTTACCAGGAATGCAGTCTCTGCTAACGCGGGAACATTGCCTTTAAATTTCAATCACGCTGTAACGGTAAATTTACGTGATATGAATAGAATAGAGACCTTAACCTTATCAGTCGTATACATGGTAAATGCAATGCCAACCATTTACATTGTTTCGGTTGTGTGTTTTTATTTTCTCATTAACTGGTAAGCCTGGGTCAGACAGGAAAGACTGACACAATGTAGGCCAAAAAATAACACCAGAAGAGAAAATAATTTACTGGGGTTTCTCCCCCAAGAAAGAAGGTTTTAATATTCAAGCAATTTTCGTATATCAGGCTTCTCCACCGATGCTTTGGCAGGTCTCTGCCCTTATCGCTGCAGAGAAGGAAATTATAGCTCTATCTTCTGCCCCAGAAGCCATGTCAACCCAGCCCGGTCACACACACCCACAGCACCTCCCCCTTCATCCCCACCACCACCCCACCTGCTCCAATTTCATCTGTTTATTAATTTATTGTGAAACAGTTACAAAGGTTGCAAAAGTACCGATGCATAAAACTGTTTACATTAAAACGAATAGTAATAGTTAGAACCAGGAAGAAATAGTGAGAGATACAAACACAATATGCAGTTTATCACGTCTGAGACTCAGGTGTCAAAGTGTGCTCTCCCTTCCTTCCTGGAACTCATGGAGTAGTGAAGATAGAGGATCCACTGGCTGGCTGGCTGGCTGGCTGGCTGGCTGGCTGGCTGGCTGGCTGGCTGTCTGTCTGTGTATGACAGCTCCTATCAACCACCACAACAACAATGCTACGCCTTATGCCTTCCTTCCACATCAGGGGCTGGGGCTGATTCAATCGGACCAGCGATGAAGGCAACCCTCACAGGACCGCTGATGGGATTTGATTAGGGACAGTTCATGAGCACCTGACGAGAGAGTAAGAGAGAGAAAGAGAAAGTGAGAGAGAGAGAGAGAGAGAGAGGGGTTGACAGAGAGAGCTATCATTAATGATGCGCTCTTCTACTATAAAATGATAGTGAAGGGACACCAGTTGATTTGAAGTGAAGACGCATCAACATCAAACACAGGCCAAATGTAATTATGGCACAAAGAGACCTATCTCATTGATGATGGGTTAATTTGATCAGTTCTGGCAGAGGGAAGCAGCTTTTATTAAATGCCAATTTCAGCGGAGGCTGGTGTCTAGCGTTGGAGGATGTGGATGGGCGGCAAGGCGCAAAGCAGAAACTCCATTTACACATACCTGCCACACCACACTACCCCCAGCCTCCCCCCGGCCACCCTCCTTCAACTAACACTATATACAGTACATCCCATTGCCTTTGTCTCTTCACTGTATACAGGGTTACTGGGAAATCTCTCCCTATATCTCCATGTTCTCCAGGCCTACATCTGTAGTGATCCATAAAAACTCCTTAAACATTTCACCAATATCCACATTAGTTAAACACATCACTTCACAGGTTGTATCATTTTAATTTCCCAAATCTTTTCATGAAAACGTCATAGCCTGTCATGGTTCCGTGGCCCATTGCACAACAACACAGACACCCACACATTGACTTAGCCCTGTCTTCTCTGACACCCACACCTTGACTCAGCCCTGTCTGCTCTGACACACACACCTTGGCTCAGCCCTGTCTTCTCTGACAACCACACCTTGACTCAGCCCTGTCTTCTCTGACACCCACACCTTGACTCAGCCCTGTCTTCTCTGACACCCACACCTTGACTCAGACTTATCTTCTCTGACACCCACACCTTGACTCAGCCCTGTCTTCTCTGACAACCACACCTTGACTCAGCCCTGTCTTCTCTGACACCCACACCTTGACTCAGCCCTGTCTTCTCTGACACCCACACCTTGACTCAGACTTATCTTCTCTGACACCAACACCTTGACTCAGCCCTGTCTTCTCTGACACCCACACCTTGACTCTGCCTTCTCTGACAACCACACCTTAACTCAGACCTGTGTTCTCTGACACCCACACCTTGACTCAGCCCTGTCTTCTCTGACATCCACACCTTGACTCTGCCTTCTATGACACACACACCTTGACTCAGCCCTGTCTTCTCTGACACCCACACCTTGACTCATCCCTGTCTTCTCTGACACCCACACCTTAACTCTGCCTTCTCTGACACCCACACCTTGACTCAGCCCTGTCTTCTCTGACACCCACACCTTGACTCAGCCCTGTCTTCTCTGACACCCACACCTTGACTCAGCCCTGTCTTCTCTGACACCCACACCTTGACTCAGACTTATCTTCTCTGACACCCACACCTTGACTCAGCCCTGTCTTCTCTGACAACCACACCTTGACTCAGCCCTGTCTTCTCTGACACCCACACCTTGACTCAGCCCTGTCTTCTCTGACACCCACACCTTGACTCAGACTTATCTTCTCTGACACCAACACCTTGACTCAGCCCTGTCTTCTCTGACACCCACACCTTGACTCTGCCTTCTCTGACACCCACACCTTAACTCTGCCTTCTCTGACACCCACACCTTGACTCAGCCCTGTCTTCTCTGACACCCACACCTTGACTCAGCCCTGTCTTCTCTGACACCCACACCTTGACTCAGACCTGTCTTCTCTGACACCCACACCTTGACTAAGCCCTGTCTTCTCTGACACCCACAGCTTGACAGCCCTGTCTTCTCTGCACAGTGTTAGTTCAGAAGCAGGGTGGGTCTGCCACAGAGACCCAGGTGGCAGAGGTCTAATCCTGTCAACCAGTCTGAAACATGCTCGGCCCGCTGATCAATCGATAACTTCCGCCAAGCCCCAGATCCAGGATCTAGGCTAGTAATGGGGGTGAGGGGTGGGGGAGTTGAGGCTGCTGGGGGTAGGGTTAGTGTTAAGGGTCCTCTGGGTTATGGTCCTCTGTAGCTCAGTTGGTAGAGCACAGCGCTTGTAACGCCAAGTAGTGGGTTCGATCCCCGGGACCACCCATACACAAAACATTTATGCACGCATGACTGTAAATCGCTTTGGATAAAAGCGTCTGCTAAATGGCATATTATATTATATTATATAAGGGGTCTTGAGACACTTTCCCATGCTGCCCCACGTCATTATGATACGAGAACAGCAGGAACCCAAGGGGGATCACCCTCTCCTGTCTCCTATAACCACCCCCAATTCAATCTAGGAGGTTTCTCTCCTCTAATAAGGCTTAGTGATTAACAGGCTACAGGCAGGAGGCAACAGGACAGAGTGGAGGGGAGGCAGGGTGGAGGAAGGCAGGCAACACTGGTCCAAACCACCACCTCCCTGGGTTTTCTTTTTAAAAACTTTGCCCATAAAATATACCCTGTTTATATGATACTCTGCCATAAAGCATCTTCCTGAACGCTGAGATATGATGGAGGGAAAAGAACTGGAGCAAAACAGAGCATTAAAAGGTTTGTCAGGTGGGGAGATAGGAGCAGCAGGGAAATAAAGAGAGGGAAATGACATTTAGAACCTGCTGTATGCACAGGGAGATAGACGCTCTTCATTGAAGTGTGGCGGAATGGACAAAAAGCAGCTCCCTCCTCCCCCACAGATAATTTGTTTTTACTGTATTCTGTGTGGGAGTAAGACAGAGGGAGAGAGGGAAAGAAAAAGAGAGATTAAGAGAGAGAGAGAGAGAGAGAGAGAGAGAGAGAGAGAGAGAGAGAGAGAGAGAGAGCGAGAGAGAGAGAGAGAAATTGAGAGAGAGAGAGAGAGAGAGAGAGAGAAATTGAGAGAGGAAGAGAGAGGTCGAGAGAGAGACAGGGAAGGGTAGGGAGATGGAGAGAGAGAGAGGGACAGAGTGTCAGAGAGAGAAAATATGTATTTCACACAAAAAACAACCAGAATTCACAATACTAGATAATTCAATTAAAAACATTTTTTTGGGTGATATTCATAAGAAGGCATTCGTCAAATAATTGTCTTATATCTGCTGACTTTTGTCAAGGGGGAGAAAAACCAAAGGGTACATTTTCCATAACCAATGCATTCTCACACCATTTTGTTTTTGTGTGCACATACAATACGGTTTTATGTGCTGCTATGATCATTGGTCACTTTCAGTTGTGTTTATTTTTCTCTCCACAATCCCCCCTGGCCTGAGCTATAAAGGTAAGGTACGGTATCATCTCTGGGGAATCCCTGAGGCGTGTCTGTCTGTCTTCCATGGCTTGGTGGTCCTCATCTCCTTCAGAATCCCCATCCTCAGTGACTGATGCCTTGTCGCCAGTCTCCTGTGTCCTGCTCTATCCCCCTAACGGAGAGGCTACAGCCATAATAGCCCTTTAGCTGACGAGTGCATATTAGAACAGGCAAAGTGCTCCTCGCTTTTTCATTATCCTATGATAATGTACTCCGCACTCCCCAGTGTGTGTATGTGTGCGTGTGTATGTGTGTATCCACCACCCACCACAGCCCACAACCCCCCCTCTCTGTTAACAACATTACATTTGCTCTGTCCTTGGGGATAGGACTGGGGATGAGAGTCATCTGAGACGGAGCCAAGGAAGCATCATACCACCCTGCATCCCACTGCTGGCTTTCCTCTGAAGCTAAGCAGGGTTGGTCCTGGTCAGTCCCTGGATGGGAGACCAGATGCTGCTGGAAGTGGTGCTGGAGGGCCAGTAGGATGCACTCTTTCCTCTCGTCCCAAAAAAGATATCCCAGGGCAGTGATTGGGGCCATTATCCTGTGTAGGGTGCAGTCTTTCAGATGGGACATTAAACGGGTGTCTTGACTCTCTGTGGTCACTAAAGATCCCATGGCACTTATCGTAAGAGTAGGTGTGTTAACCCCGGTATCCTGGCTAAATTCCCAATCTGTCCCTCATACCATCATGGCCACCTGGTAAAATAAGGGTAAAATAAAAGTAAAAAATTAATAAATACACAATGAGCAACGATAACTTGGCTATATATATACTGGGGACCAGTACTGAGTCAATGTTAAGGAGTGTGATGAAATTGAGGTATACATATACACTACAGGACCAAAAGTATGTGGACACCTGCTCGTCGAACATCTCATTCCAAAATCATGGACATTAATATGGAGTTAGTGCCCCCTATGCTGCTATAACAGCCTCCACTCTTCTGGGAAGGCATTCGACTGTTGGAACATGGCTGTGGGGACTTGCTTCCATTCGGCGTTCCAATTCATCCCAAAGGTTTTTGATGGGGTTGAGGTCAGGGCTCTCTGCAGGCCAGTCAAGTTCTTCCACACCGATCTCGACAAACCATTACTGTATGGACCTTGCTTTGTGCACGGGGCATTGTCATGATGAAACAGGAAAGGGCCTTCCCTAAACTGTTGCCACAAAGTTGGAAGCACAGAATCGTCTAGAATGTAATTGTATGCTGCAGCATTAAGATTTCCCTTCACTGGAACCCGAACCATGAAAAACAGCCGCAGACCATTATTCCTCCTCCACCAAACTTTACAGGTGGCACTATGCATTGGGGCAGGTAGCGCTCTCCTAGCATCCGCCAAACCCAGATTAATCCATCTGACTGCCAGATGGTGAAGCGTGATTCATCACTCCAGAGAACGTGTTTCCACTGCTCCAGAGTCCAATGGTGGCGAGCTTTACACCACACCAGCCGACAATTGGCATTGCGCATAGTGATGTTAGGCTCGGCCATGGAAACCCATTTTATGAAGCTCCCGATGAACAGTTCTTGTGCTGACGATGCTTCCAGAGGCAGTTTGGAATTCGGTAATGAGTGTTGCGACCGAGGTCAGACTATTTTTATGCACTACGCGCTTCAGCACTCGGCGGTCTCGTTCTGTGAGCTTGTGTGGCCTACCACTTCGCAGCTGAGCCATTGTTGCTCCTAGACGTTTTCACTTCACACTAACAGCCCTTACAGTTGACCGGGACAGCTCTAGCAGGACAGGTGGCATTCCTATGACGGTGCCACGTTGAAAGTCACTGAACTCTTCAGTAAGGCCATTCTGCTGCCAATGTTTGTCTATGGAGATTGCATAGCTGTGTGCTCGATTTTATACACCTGTCAGCAGTTTGGTGGTTCCAAACTTCTTCTATTTAAGAATGAGGGAGGCCACTGTGTTCTTGGGGACCTCCAATGCTGCAGAGATTTTTTAGTACCCTTCCCCATATCTGTGCCTCAACACAATCTTGTCTCGGAACTCTACGGACAATTCCTTCGACCCCATGGCTTGCTTTTTGCTCTGACATGCACTTTCCAAATCATGTCCAATCAATTGAATTTACTACAGGTGGACTCCAATCAAGTTGTAGAAACATCTCAAGGATGATCAATGGAGACAGGATGAATCTGAGCTCAATTTCGAGTCTCATAGCAAAGGGTCTGAATACTTATGTAAATAAGGTATTTCTGTTTTTTATTTTTAATAAATTGGCTGTAGTATATACAGTTGAAGTTGGAAGTTTACATACACTTAGGTTGGAGTCATTAAAACTCATTTTTTCAACCACTCCACAAATTTCTTGTTAACAAACTATAGTTTTGGCAAGTCGGTTAGGACATCTAATTTGTGCATGACACAAGTAATTTTTCCAACAATTGTTTACAGACAGATTATTTCACTTATGATTCACTGTATCACAATTCCAGTGGGTCAGAAGTTTACATACACTAAGTTGACTGTGCCTTTAAACAGCTTGGAAAATTCCAGAAAATGATGTCATGGCTTTAGAAGCTTCTGATAGGCTAATTGACATAATTTGAGTCAATTGGAGGTGTACCTGTGGATGTATTACAAGCCCTACCTTCAAACTCAGTGCCTCTTTGCTTGACATCATGGGAAAATCAAAAGAAATCAGCCAAGACCCCAGAAAAGAAATTGTAGACCTCCACAAGTCTGGTTCATCCTTGGGAGCAATTTCCAAACGCATGAAGGTACCACGTTCATCTGTACAAACAATAGTACGCAAGTATAAACACCATGGGAACATGCAGCCATCATGCCACTCAGGAAGGACACGCGTTCTGTCTCCTAGAGATTAACGTACTTTGGTGCGAAAAGTGCAAATCAATCCCAGAACAACAGCTAAGGACCTTGTGAAGATGCTGGAGGAAACAGGTACAAAAGCATCTATATCCACAGTAAAACGAGTCCTATAATGACATAACCTGAAAGGCCGCTCAGCAAGGAAGAAGCCACTGCTCCAAAACCGCCATAACAAATCCAGACTACGGTTTGCAACTGCACATGTGGACAAAGATCGTACTTTTTGGAGAAATGTCCTCTGGTCTGATGAAACAAAAATAGAACTGTTTGGCCATAATGACCATCGTTATGTTTGGAGGAAAAAGGGGGGCCTTGCAAGCTGAAGAACACCATCCCAACCGTGAAGCACGGGGGTGGCAGCATCATGCTGTGGGGGTGCTTTGCTGCAGGAGGGACTGGTACACTTCACAAAATAGATGGCATCATGAGGAAGGAAAATTATGTGGATATATTGAAGCAACATCTCAAGACATCAGTCAGGAAGTTAAAGCTTGGTCGCAAATGGGTCTTCCAAATGGACAATGACCCCACGCATACTTCCAAAGTTGTGGCAAAATGGCTTAAGGACAACAAAGTCAAGGTATTGGAGTGGCCATCACAAAGCCCTGACCTCAATCCTGTAGAACATTTGTGGGCAGAACTGAAAAAGCGTGCGCGAGCAAGGAGGCCTACAAGCCTGACTCAGTTATACCAGCTCTGTCAGGAGGAATGGGCCAAAATTCACCCAACCTATTGTGGGAAGCTTGTGGAAGGCTACCCAAACCGTTTGACCCAAGTTAAACAATTGCTACCAAATACTAATTGAGTGTATGTAAACTTCTGACCCACTGGGAATGTGATGAAAGAAATAAAAGCTTAAATAAATCATTCTCCCTACTATTATTCTGACATTTCACATTCTTAAAATAAAGTGGTGATCCTAACTGACCTAAGACAGGGAATTTGTACTAGGATTAAATGTCAAGAATTGTGACAAACTGAGTTTAAATGTATTTGACTAAGGTGTAGGTAAACTTCCGACTTCAACTGTATGTGTGTACATAAGTTCATGCATTAAGCTGTGTGTGTTTGTATCAGTGCAGTCTACATCAACATACCACATCCAGCATGGTGGAACGCTTCCCAGAGGTAATGGATGTGAACAGTGTGAGCATGGTGGAACGTTTCCCAGAGGTAATGGATGTGAACAGTGTGAGCATGGTGGAACGTTTCCCAGAGGTAATGGATGTTAACAGTGTGAGCATGGTGGAACGTTTCCCAAAGGTTTTCGATGTGAACAGTGTGAGCATGGTGTAACAGTTCCCAGAGGTAATGGATGTGAACAGTGTGAGAATTGTGGAACGTTTCCCAGAGGAAATGGATGTGAACAGTGTGAGCATGGTGGAACGTTTCCCAGAGGAAATGGATGTGAACAGTGTGAGCATGGCATTGGAGAGGTGTACAGAGTCATTTGTTAGAGGTGTGCTGTGCCCGCCTAGGCAGTACAGCAGCCTGTTAGACACATACACGTACTCACACACACACACACATGCCTGTATTCACACACAAACAGCCTATTTGTTGAATGCATTTCACGTCTCACTGCAGGACTGTGTGACATTCATCAAGTACAAGTCTCCTCACTGCATTACCAATCACCAAACAGAACACATACACCAGTGTTTGATCGTTGTCTATCTGGGCAGCCAAAACCCAGCTGCCACTGTCTAAAACATGGCATGTTGTTCTGTTCATAGTACAGAACATAGTACATACTGTAATTGAAATCTGATCAGGAGCACCTTGAGCTAAGGACCTGCAGTAATACAGTATGATAGAACACACTAATGTTCTGGCACGGTAGTTAATCAGCATATGTTAGAACAGGGATAATCAACTAGATTCAGCCGCGGGCCGATTTTTTCTTGAGCTGATGGTCGGGGGGCTGGAAAATAATTACAAATAATTTGTATACTGCAAATTGATTGCAACAAGCCCAAACAGATACAATATTTGACTAAAACATAATCATTTTAAACCTTGCCTAAATGTGTATAGGATCACACATCTCGCTATTATGCGTGGGAATGCTTGGGAACAGAATTCCAAAATTAAAATAACTTGGAGCTGATTTTCTGGTGTTTTTACAGTTTTTTATGTCGGACAATACAAATAAATAAATGAACATGCTCAGAAAACTTGGGGGGCCAAATCAAACCACCCTCGAACCAGTTTGCGGAACCCTGCATTAGAGGGTGCTTGGGTTAAACGAAATGGTCACTAAAGTCTTCTCTGTCTATATTATCTTCTGTCTTGTGCCTGCTTTGTTCCATGGGATATCTTTACAATACCTTCACTAGGGCCATGTTCAGTATGACACACTGTATCAAAACGCTTTGCAACAGAAAACAGAAATCTGTATTCTTATTGGACTAATTCAGGTAGTATCTCAGTCCATTTCACTCCGTTTTCTCCCTACTGCTCTCCACCCATATTTCCAGTTAGTGGAGGGACTGACTCAGATATTCTCCCCACCTCTCTCACTTACTGACAGACAGTGGCCATTGAAGAACGATGTGATGTTTTGAGGGCTGTCTGTTAGCGGTATGATGAAGTGGACTGTCCAATAGTATCTGTGTTACATACCATCTGAAGAATCCTTGTAACATAACCTTAACTGCTCCATATGTCTTTCACTAGATGTTAAATCTCAAAACAATCCAAATTGTCATTGTAGATACAGAACATGAATACTTCTATTTGATATTCTACCACATGCATACAACCTCAGACAGTGATATCAAAAGTAAAGACAATGAAAATGCTATTATATGGTTTCAGAATGTCTTTTGTGTTTTAAGTTAACAAGGTTATTTGATAAAGAGCTGCATCTAATTGGTAGATATCTTTTCCATCTCCATGAATGAACAGGGATTGCGTCCTTGCATGTTGATGTCACTATGCCCAGATATCCACAGAGACTTAGGCCTTCTATACACGTATAACTGTAGTGGTTAAGGCTTCTAGAAGAAGTGACTGGGTGAATATCAAAAGTCTTTCCTCAATTCCTAGCGTCCTTTCTCCTTCTCAAAACATCAGAGGCGAGGAGAGCATTGGAAGAGAAGATCCTCTCATCTATTGCTCTCCTTACTCCCAACTTAGAGAAAGAGAGGTGAGAGAGAGAGTACGTGAGGAAAGGAAATGGCAGAGCCTCCAGATGTGTCTTATCCTCCACTTCCTGCTCCAGCCATTCTATTATGCAGATGAAGAGTTTTATCCTAATGGAAAAACCATTAGGGTAAATATTATGCAAATTAAAAGGTCCATTCCTTTCAACTCTGTTTCGGCGGCCTAAGGGTTAGATAATGAGCTTTTATGTTTTCATGGAATGACAATTAAACTGCAAAATCTGGAGGATGGATGGAAGTAACCAGCTAGGGAATTAAAAAAGGTTCATACTTAAACACTCGCCTGAAACAAGTATGTCAAAAAAATACTAAAACATGTATGTCAGTTTCTACACTATAGTCTCTGGTCCTTTGCGTAGGGTTTTGATAAAACGTATTGTATGGTGCCAAACCTTCAAGGCTGTATGTTTTTTAGTGTTGCCATATGAACATGCAAGTAACAATGGCTACATACAATAGTTACAAACTAGTCTACTAGAGTAGACAGGCACAAGAGGTTGAGAAAATATGTCCCCATTATCTGCAGTGCGCATGAAGGGGAATCCACATTATGTAATAATTCTGGGTATGAAACAACATAAAGTATAGAAAATATGACGTAATTAAATGAAACAATTATTCCATGAAGGTTATTAATGTATTTGCACACCGTTGTGGACAATGTGTGCATGCATTGTCTCCATATTGCAATTTCATTATCCAACAGCAAAGCAAAAGGATTTTGTACAGCTTAGATTGAACAGTTGCCATCACCCTTAAATGATTCCGATGTCTAAAAGCTTATAATAATTTTTGGCATTGATTTCTGAGGCGGCATTGAATCAGAGCTTAATGTTTTGAGGGAATAACAATTAATTTGCGGGGCTGATTGATGTCAGGAAAACTAATTTTGTCCCCCAGAAATAAAACAGTATCTGACACCGTCAACAGCAACCTACATTTTACAGTGTTGCTGTAATCTCATTAACAGGAGAGAATTTATAGTAAACTGAATAAATCCCTCTCTCAATATCTTCACTGCACTGTAGGACTGGGTAGCTATACGTGGTCACATACAGTCCAATAGAAACAGACAACTCTGTCTAAACATACCATGGACTTACTCCTCCGCTTGGAGCAGTCCTTTTAGTACATGCTGTAGATGTTTCTACACACTACCAACAAACTGGTATGTTGGAAGACAAGCAATGCAGACACAGAACACAATTCAGAAATCCAACTAGAAATTCTGCCTAACCCTGCTCCCATCCAGCCTGGATGAGGTTTAGAGCAGACTGCTAATAATAACACTAACTGAGGGATTGACTCGTAAAAGCATGCACCCATCCAAATGCAACCATTTGCATCACAACATTCTCGAACATGGAATCCTGTAACTATTTTTCCTCTATGAACATTTTCAGTGGTGGAAAAAGTACTAAATTGTCATACAGTACTTGAATAAAAGTAAAGATACCTTTAATAGAAAATGACTCAAGTAAAAGTGAAAGTCACCCAGTATAATACTTATTGAGTAAAAGCCTAAAATGTACTTAAATACAGTGGTGGGAAAAGTACTCAATTGTACACAGCCAGGGGCACACTCCAACACTCAGACATAATTTACAAAAACAGTATTTGTGTTTAGTGAGTCTGCCATATCAGCGGCATTAGGGATGACAACGCGTTAAATTGAACAGTGTGTGAATTGGACCATATTGCTGTCCTGCCTGAGCTTTGAAATGTAACAACTACTTTTGGGTGTCAGTGAAAATGTATCGGAGTAAATAGTACATATGTTCTTTAGGAATGTAATGGAGTAAAAGTAAAAGTTGTACAGATACCCCCAAACAACTACTTAAGTAGTATATCAAAGTATTTGTACTTAGTTACTTTACACCACTGAACATTTTTCTCTTCCTAATGTCTGGTTTGGCTGGAGTAAAATCACTGACCTAGAAAAGTTGTACTCAGTTTTTTCAATCCATAAAGGCTTCACTAGCAACCCTATTAGAGAGGACTATAAACATTGATCTAAATTAATCATAAGAAGCTAATTAATTTTCTTTACTGAGTTGTATTGACAGCAGACTCTACAATGACTCAGCACAATTGATCTATAGCTGCTATACTTAGGAAAAAGATGTCATACAAAGTATAGATATTGAGATATGAATTATGGGGCTTTTCTTGTACTGTTTATATTACTATTTTGAGGTAGTTTGCTGCATTAAGGTCTCCCATGGTTTGATTTGAGCAATTCAGGCAGGATCTTACTTCTGGCTTCGGCCATTTGTGGCTGAGATTCAATAGAGTCTAGACTAGACTATTGTCATGGAATATCACATCAGACAATTACCATTGATTTCTGAGCTATTGTGCAATATCGTTTCTTGTGCTCACTCCTGCCTGTACACTGTCATTCAACAATTCTACAATCACAACCAAAGCGAATGCACCATGCGCTCATAGATAGAGTACACTTTGAGAGCAACCTGAGGTAATACGCTATGCGCTATGCACCAAAATATATAAATAAATACAATTTAAAAATGTGGTAGACCAGAATGTCAGCCGATTTGATGGGAGAAAACATGTGCCTGATCAGATTTCCTGAGTCTTTGATCTCATCAACCCATCGTTGCCTCTGGGAGACAGAAGGTATTCAGGAGAGAGCACCTCAAGAACAATTTGGGAGTTACATGTAAGACACTGGCAATGGGCTGCAGGAGAGGTAGGATGGGGAAGAGTTAGAAATGTCCTTGTTTTCGAAAGAAAAGCAATTTTTTTGTCCATTAAAATAACATCAAATTGATCCGAAATATAGTGTAGACATTGTTAATGTTGTAAATGGCTATTGTAGCTGGAAACTGCTGATTTGTAATGGAATATCTACATAGGTGTACAGAGGACCATCAGTCCTGTGTTCCAATGGCACGTTGTGTTTGCTAATCCAAGTTTATCATTTAAAAAGGCTAATTGATCATTAGAAAACCCTTTTGCAATTATTTTAGCACAGCTGAAAACTGTTGTGCTGATTAAAGAAGCAATACAACTGGCCTTCTTGAGACTAGTTGAGTATCTGGAGCATCAGCAATTGTGGGTTCGATTACAGGCTCAAAATGGCCAGAAACAAAGAACTTTGGGGTTATTAAGTGCCAAATAAAGTAACAGGGTTGAACGTAACAGGGTTAATAATTTCATTCTAAATCAGCCACAAATCCCCTTGTGACAGGGGGAATGGAAGCATGTTGTGTGCAACAGGGAGGGGCAATTGAATGCAAGCTTCACTATTTTTTTATAAAAATTGTTAAAACATTTCAAGCCTGTCTGTCTATGGGTAACATAGTTGGTGTGTTATTCTCGACCCGCTCAGTTTTTCACCACAAAACACCAGAAATTGGCCAGAAATAGTAGAACCAGCTCACCTGCTTTTAAATGATGATTTTACTATTAGAGAGATGTTCACTGTTTCTTTTGAAAAAACATTTCAAAAGGAATAGTTTCACCATATTAAAACGAGACCTCGCGTAATAGGGTTGACCTTAAAATGAGGGACAGATGTATATGAATCACTAATCACATGAAATAAATAATAATCTTCAGAAATGATTTTGTCAAAGCAACAAAATAATAGGGCTTTACAATGATGGTGAAAACTTTGAGAAATGTTGAGGTTAAGTGGATTAAAATGTGTGAATTAGAGGGACATGTCAAAATGCTGAATTTATTCAGCAAGTCTTTATTCCTATTAAAAGTCTGATTTATTGAATTCTCCATGTGGTCTATATTAAAGGGCACTTCATTTAATATAACAGGCATTTAAAATTCAATATTGGTGCACAATTTATACTTAAAATATCAACGGGATGCAAAAGGCAGTCTTTTTGTGGAACGACCCACCCATCTTCAGTATTTTTCTGTCTTTGATAAAGTTATCATGAGAGTGATGACATCTATACTGAACAAATATATAAACACAATATGCAACAATTTCTAAGATTTTACTGAGTTACAGTTCATATAAGGAAATCAGTCAATTGAAATAAATTCATTAGGCCCTAATCTATGGATTTCACATGACTGGAAATACAAAGATGCATCTATTGGTCACAGATACCTTTAAAAGAAGTAGGGGCGTGGATCAGAAAACCAGTCAGTATCTGGTGTGATCACCATTTGCCTCATGCAGCACGACACATCTCCTTCGCATAGAGTTGATCAGGCTGTTGATTGTGGCCTGTGTACTGTTGTCCCACTCCTCTTCAATGGCTGTGCGAAGTTGTTGGATATTGGTGGGAACTGGAACATGCTGTCGTACACTTCGATCCAGAGCATCCCAAACGTGGACAATGGGTGACATGTCTGGTGCCATGTCTGGTACGCAGGCCATGGAAGAACTGGGACATTTTCAGCTTCCAGGAATTGTGTACAGATTCTTGAGACATGGGGCTGTGCATTATCATGCTGAAACATGAGGTGATGGCGAAGGATGAATGGCACAGTATCTCTGTCCATTCAAATTGCCATCGATAAAATGCAATTGGTGTTCGTTGTCCGTAGCTTATGCATGCCCATACCCTAACTCCACCGCCACCATGGCACTCTGTTCAAAACGTTGGCATGAGAAAACCGCTCGCCCACACAACGCCATACACGTGGCCTGCAGTCAGCATGCCAATTGCACGCTCCCTCAAAACTTGAGACATCTGTGGCATTGTGTTGTGTGACAAAACTGCACATTTTACAGTGGCCTGTTATTGTCCCCAGCACAAGGTGCACCTGTGTAATGATCATGCTGTTTAATCCGCTTCTTGATATGCCACACCTGTCAGGTGGATGGATTATCTTGGCATAGAAGAAATGCTCACTAACAGGGATGTAAAACAAAATGTGTGCACAACATTTGAACGAAATAAGCTTTTTGTGCCTATTAAACATTTCTGGCATCTTTTATTTCAGCTCATGAAACAGGGGACCAACACTTTACATGTTGCGTTTATATTTTTATTCAGCGTATTAACGTTTAGTAATGTATGAATACTAATTTGTTAATATTGCGTGTATTACCTATAAAGGTAGTGGCTTATAAATTAAAGTAAAATTACAAGAATTTAAGAGTAACTACACAATAATAAGAAATAATCTGATTCAAACCACAGTTCCATTTGTAAATATTTGCAGAAAAGTGTCTCTTAAAATGTTGTGTTCTTGATCATTTTGTAGCAAATGTGCTGTGACTACCTGTTCTCTCCTGTCAGTTTCTTTGTGAATGGTGTTTCTGAGAGGGCCACTGCTGTGTTTGAGTACCCAGGTCCCTGTCATTGAGTGACATTCAGCAGGAGCTGCCTCTAGAGCACTAAAAGCCTGCCACATACAATATTAACTCTCTCTTAGCAAGCAGGGAACATTAAAAATATAACCTTCATCCCTGAACCGGACTTTGAATAACAACCCCTGGGGATTTAAATACAGGTCACAGGTTGAAGCAAAGGCTGGGCTTGTAACTTTCAATCTGCTTTCAATCTGCGTACGCATTGGAAAGCCCATGGGATTCCTCCCACTATAACTCTAAGATGTTGTAATTGTGGTTTGCTATACGGTTATAAAGATGGCAGAGGACTCCCAAGTCTGTGGTAAAATCCAGCTGACATCCTAAAAGGTGAAATAACACCTCTTTGAGAAATAAGTGCTTGTCGCTCTGAACTGGATCAGATCCTAAGGTCGGGTGGATGCGTATGTCACAGAACTTCTGATGATCTGATTGATTCTTAAGGGGGATTTATGTGTTGCATTGCATCTGATGTGGCCCTCTGTCTCTGTGTTTGGCTGAGAACTGCATTTTCAACCCACCGGGGCCTCTACAGTGCCCACCGTGGCCTCTACAGTGCCCTGCAACCATGTACAGTAGAGGCCCTCTCTTCCCTTCCCCAGTCCCCAGCTCCTGGCCCCCAGCCCCCAGCCCCCAGCCTCCAGGGTCTCTTGGCTCACCTTTATTCCTACAGTGAAGAGATGAGGTCTCCAGAGAAACTAGCTACTACTGTACATCCCCTAAAGACACATCCAGATAAACAAACTACACCCCCCAAAGACACATCCCAAGGGTCAGAGGTCAGGGGCTGGATTCTCTCAGAGCCTGGGGGGATTCACCATGGTCTGGCCTGAGGTTAGATCAACTGTACTCTGCAGGGCAAGCACTACATAATGACGACAGCTGTCTGTCAGTCCAGCTAGCTCCTAGCCACTTACATGGCCGAACAGTGCGCCATTTAGTGTGTCTATTTTACTGTAAAGTGCATTGAGATGTTTAAACGCAGTAAAGTTTTGATTTGATTGGATTTGATTCTTCATTTTATACCTGATACACAGTATTATTCTCTGCAACTTGGGATGCCACCTCACCTTGTAAAAGTCATTCATTTCAAGGAGGCAAAGTAATAAAAATTGTTATTTTCCTGTCAAGTCTTTACCCAATGTAAAATAGGAAATGTTATGCGTCGTGAGCAGAGTTAGAGAAAGAGGAGAAATGGTCAGGGTCTTTCAGAGAGATATTTAGTCATAGAGGTTGGTTGTTTATTGTTTTGCTGCTGCAGCAGGGCACAGAGGCACATAGGCCTCTAGTGCAGCCTTGATCAAGCACTTTGGCAGTTACCTTGGTTACCAATTCTCCCTATGCCTCCCTCCACTGTCAGCAGTTTGAGATGGCTGTGTGGTTACCATACCACTTTGACTGAAATGCAAAGATCACATTACTTAGCCGTGAACTCGAGGAGAAGGTAATGGCTGCATTCTAACTTAAAAATAAGGAAAACAAAATAATAATACATTGTTTTGAATAGAGTTAGCTGGCTTTTGATAGAGATAGCTGGGTTTTAAAAGAGATAGCTGGGTTTTTTGTTTAAAGTCCATTACAACAAGCACGTGACTACATGCATTGTTATTGTATGAGTAAGCCTAGTATCGTAAAATAATGGACATTTTTGTCCCGGCCTGGGAAACATTTGCTAAGTCAACACTAACTTGATTGATAATGCTAAATCAATCAAGCAAAACAACAGATCAGCAGTCTGTCAAATGATGTGCAATGTTCCCTTCCTATACAGGCCTCCTGAATCTGCATAGTGACAGTTAAGTGATTTAGGCTATATGTAGCTATTACACGAAGACGTGTGCCCATAGTGACAGCAGTCATATCTGCAGTTGCTAATGAACACCTGGACATTCTAATGTGGTTGACAGGAGACTTATGGTTATTCAAAGCTTCTCCTCTGACAGCACCAGGTAATTTGATCAGAGTTGATGTGTTCCTGTTAGAAGATGTCATCTTTGAAATGTATAAGAAATAACTCCCTCATCAATGTAAACTTGTAACCTACAAGCTGAAGTGCCTACATACTGTTAGTAGTGCATGTTAGCTCATTCCACGGAGGGCCGAGTGTCTGCGGGTTTTCGCTCCACTCTTGTACTTGATTGATGAATTGAGGTCGCTAATTAGTAAGAAACTCCCCTCATATGGTTGTCTACGTCTTAATGAAAGGAAAAAACTAAAACCTGCAGACACTCACTCTGCCCTCTGTGGAATGAGTCTGACACCCCTGGTTTGGAGCATAGGGTGCCATTTCAGATTTACCCAGTGTCTCACACCATCTCCCAGGAACAGCAGGGGGGCGAGCTTCCAGGATACCAACAGTATGAGGTCATCAGTAGTCATATCACATCATTGTGTTCCAACTGCAATTTTCAGCCGCTCAACATACGGCTGAGGGTGTAGCAGCCAGAGAGAGGGAGAGGGGTACCGCATATGCTAGACAGTAAATTACAGCAGTCACCTCTCTCTCCGTGGTGAAGGAGGCAGACTAATGGATGGGTTTGGAGGCTGTAGACTGCAGTCGGGCTCTGTGGAGGAGGGACTGAAGATAAGGAATAAGAAACAACGCCTTGCCAACAACGAGGCCCATAATACAATAAGGCCAATGTAATGGCTCCCTTGTCCAGCAATGAATGACAAGTGACTGGGTCCTGAAAAATGAGAATCACACTTTCTATGACTGTGAAACATTGTTTCTATGTCAGAAAGAGAAAATAAAGGCGGAAAAATGTGAATTCAATACCAGTGAAATCCTGAGGTTAAAGAAAATGTCCATTGGCAGGTAAGTTTGGGGACTGATTAGTTGGCTAACTACATCTCCCTGAAGATCTAGTCCAATTAAGATCACCAACATGCCTAAAGACATATATGCGTGTCTTCCAGGAGATTTTTTTTTTTACATGATTCATATGTGAGTTAAATCTTAGCATCAAAAGTAGAATCAGAATGAGTAAATGACTATCTCATCAAGGACGGTGTTACAGAACTGAAAGAGCCAAGCGGATAAAATAGATGATGACGAGAGAAAGCTCAGTTTCTCTTTCTCTTTGAACTACTCTGAACACTCTCTCAGTCTCTCCACACTCTTGCAATGTGATGATTTGGTCTCATTACCACTGTCTGTGCTAGTGTAATGCCATTGATTGGCTAGTACTTGGAGGCTATCCTCTCAGACGTGGACAGGATGTTAAACATTCAGACAGACAGAAGACACTAGCTGAGCTCTGGGTAACACTGCACCTTAAGTTGCCCATATACCTGTGTAACTACACAGTAATAATAATAGTAACAACATTCTGCTTACATAGGTATTGTGGCAACTTAAGGTAAAGGGCTCCCAGGTGCAAACAACCCTTTTATAAATTGACTCTACCCTATTTTAGCAATTAAGTCAACATATTCTATGCGAAGAGAAGCAAGTGGCAAAAAAAATTACAATTGAATGAGAATATTTTTTGCCTGGCATATACTCTAGGCCTACGTACACACTGCAGGCTGATAACCAAGTCTTTCAATATGATTTCATTGTTTTATTATTTCATTCCAGGAACCTGTTTCAAAGATTTCAATGGCTTGGCATCATCCTTGGTCGTATATTTACAAGCTTTTTGATGTTTCCACACCGACAGGCAGTGCATATGAATAGTTCCCCCTGCAGCTTTGATCTGTTCTTCCCCACTTCATTGAAATATGTTTTGAAGGAATGCATTTTTCCTTTCTGGTTATTGTCTTACTGTGATGTGATTATTTACTCCAGTCATCATAACCACTCTCACTTATAACTCTCATTGATCTGTGATGCAGATGGAGCCGATGGGATGAGACACATTAACTTGCATGCATGGGATCCAATCATGTACCCCCCAAATAAACAAATCTCTCGCTACGTCATTAGGCTATTCTTGTGTCACTATCAATAATGAAATATACTGTCAAGACACATTTTGGAGACTATTTTAACCAGACAATAGAGTCTGTGCTAAATTATGTGGCTCATTTAGATATATTTATGATATAAAAAAGTGAAGGACGATTCATAAATTAGTCATTATGACGAACTTGGATTCAGACAGTACTAGTTTGGATGTTTGATGAAACAAAAAAGAGAAATAGACTGAAGGATGTTCTACTTTCATTTGTTGAATCACCGTAATTGTTGCGCTGAAATGCCAAGGACTGGCCTCCAACATATCGGAAGCCAAAAGTTCAATTTGCACCCGTTTCTTTTCAGCCCCTTTGTCAACCACATCACCTTGGCAACAGATGCTGTCTTGTGTGTTGTCTAAAACCCAGACCCTGACAAGAAAGTAAGAAAAAGGAATTTGTGAGTATTTTTCCTTATCTTACCTGAAGTGATCTATCCTTACAGGAAGTTCCACTTGTACTCTTTCAAGGGGGAGATGTCAGTGATGTATTAGAAAGAAACACAGCATTAGTACACTAGAGGATCATGGGACAGGTTTTCTCCTGGATATAGACCACACAATCTGTCTTCATATGATTAATGGAATGGAGAGGGGTATATATAGGAAATACTCCTTAATTAGTTATATTGAAGCCTACACACCGCACCTCAAAAGAACTGTCACTTGTCAACGCCCAAGGATGACACATTCCTTGTCTTATTTAAATATAGTATAGATTACACTAAATATACTGCATCTATTATTAAGTGATTTTGTCAGATTATTCATATTTGGCTCTTTTTGACTGTTTGTAATAAATCAGTTTGTCATTGGTTATCAGTTTTGCATATAATTTTGGGTTGGCCTACGTATTTGATATATACAATATGTCCTACAAGGGCCCCAAAAACATCTCATTGCAATTTATCTCATTTACTTTATATCCTCACTTACTCTTGTACTTATTGATTAGATCATAAAATGGATGCATAGTATACCCTATTTGATGTTGTTGTAAAATATTATACTGTGTATCTAATAGAAACACTTCAGTTTGAGCTTTTGTCTTAGAGGGCAGATTAATGAAATGTTACAGGAAGCAATCAGGTTTATGTTATCCTGAGCCGATCAATAGTCTGTCTTCTGTTTAGCTTGGCAATCAACTTTCTCCTTCTCTTTTTTTGCACTGAAAACAATTCTTCACAATAGAGATGGAGTGGGTTATAATAAACTGGATTAAATATCCCTGGAGAAATCTGACAGCATTATACAGTACAAAACCCATCCCCCTGAGTCTCACAACATTAATTTGGTTAAATTGTAAAGACACACACAATGCCAGCCTGGGACATTATTGACAGGGAGGATATTTCATTATGATAAGCTAGGAAAATCTAATTTATCATTCAAAAATGTGAGTTGATTAATTTAAATCATCTTTTGAAAGGAGTAAAATTAGAAGGAGTGGTGAAAGGAATGCAAAGGAGAGGCTGGAATGAGCCCTGTGCATTTGAAATGAGTGATGGATTATTTTCGACGGTGTAAAGGATGATGAGACGAGAAAGAGAAAGGATATCACTGGAGGGAGAGGACGAAGAGTGGAAACTTTTTACTGTGCCTTTACAGAACCCTTTACACTGTTTAATTACATGTAACTTTCTGTTTAACTCCCCTCCCCTCCACTATTGAACTCCCCTCCACTGATGAGCGATAGCAGAGAGGCGTTCAAATAATGTTTAGATCAAACACTCAGGAACCTGCCCACCAGCCAATCTGACATCCCACGGTTGGGCGGGACCCGCCAATCTGACATCCCACGGTTGGAACTACAGCTAAAACCAGGAACAATCTCACAACTTCCAATCAGAAGTGACAGAAGCCAAACATCCAGAGCTCTACTGCAAATGTTATTGGACTGAATGAAATGGCTGATATGATATACACAACATCAGCCCAGTGGGCAAAACTGCTTGAAATGACATCGTTACAACCAGAAACCCATTGTATTAATGTCATTATGAGGTCTTTTCAACCGGTTTTTCCTGCTGGGACACCATCTCTTCCTTTTTCTCCCTTTCTCTCTGTCTCCCTGTCTACCTCCCTCCCTCCTGTAGCTCAGTTGGTAGAGCATGGCGCTTGCAACACCAGGGTTGTGGGTTCGATTCCCACAGGGGGCCAGTATGAAAAATGTATGCACTCACTAACTGTAAGTTGCTCTGGATAAGAGCGTCTGCTAATTGACTTAAATGTACAGTATCAAGTGAGAAGTGTTCCAATCTGATCCAAGTGAGGGACGGCGTCTTCACTAAACAAAGAAGACAACCTGCAGTTCTCCAGGGATTTAAACACCTCTAGGGAATTCCAGCCAGTTGATCAGGGTGTTGATTAAATGATCTTCCCTCCAGCGCTAGCTAGTCCTCCAGACCCTCAGCAGCATTGCACTAACATCAGCATGGCTGCACAAGCTGTAATCACTGAGACCTCAGAGACATCGCTGCCCAAATGAAATGTTCAAAAACCTGCCCGTTAGTTTCCCTGGAGCACGGAGAGAGATGGACAATGTTTTAAAGACTGTAATTTGAAAAGGCCTCTGTCGATTCTCCTCCTTCCTCTTTTTAAGAATGAACCAGGTGGTTGGCCAGTTTCTGATTGCATAATTTAAAACCCTTCTTGATCAACTTTGATTACTCAGCTCTCTCTCTCTACCCTCTCTCTCTCTCTCTCTCCCTCTCTCCCTCTCTCTGAGGCAAGGTTTAAAGAGCCACTGAACATGCCGATTTGCACATGTTTTTCTATTGCTCATTAGAAAAACGAGATTCAGTCTTGGAGGTATGTTTCCTGACCGGTTCCGCATTTGGTTAATTAGGTTTGTCCCCCATGAGACACTGTAGACGCGGAAGCCTTTTTCACTTCCTCAAAATCCCCAGATTGAATGTAAAATATCTGTAATTAATTTTGACGTTTTGGCCGAGGATGTTTTAGTTGTGCAATTTTATATCTAACTAAGGTGTTTGGTGCAGTATTTCTCAAGTTAAAAAATGTGTTGTCTTATGTAAACAGTCGCAGCTGCTGGGCATGTCTGTCTCACTGTCTATGCAATTTGATAAAGAGCAATCACCGTAGCTGTTCACCCCACGTTAGGGGGCAAATGGACATCTTCAAATCAAAACCCATTTTAGACGAGACTGACTTCATGAAATATGTTTTCCTATTTACACTTTGTAGTCCATTTTAACTTGTAGAATAACTATTTCGGACTCATATCGATGCCACATAGGCCGTTTTCAAAGGGATTCGTTGCTTTATGAAGGCAGTCATTCTTTAAGCCATCTGTCAGAGTTGGCTGATGACGTTCTCATGGCATCTTGCTGTGCGTACCCTGGCACCAAACTGGGTCTCTAGAAGCTGTACTGTGGCACTCAAAGGTTTCTAAAGTGGAATTTCATAAAGTGTGTTAGTTAGGGCACTGTAAGTGTTAATGGCTGCTTATCCTCAAGAGAAAAGTTGGTTTCAGAATTGCCTGCAGTTAGCTGTCAGAGATAACTGTGAGAGTACATGAGAATGGTATGTGGAATCAGGAGATATATCTAAGGCATATGGAACCGTTTGGAGTGTAATGTATGGAAAGTTAATGAGCATGCTTAATCATGAAATACAATAATTTATAGGCACAGCATTGTCTGTCATCCAAAGCTAAACAGGCCACAATGGTAAAATTAAGGTGAGACATTCAGCAATTGAATAGGTAATAGTCCTCAATAGATTTCAATGAATAGCCTGCACCTCAACAATAGGATAAATACAGTACTTGGTTGGGTTGGTTGTATGAAAACTCTATTCTATTTACCTCACCTTTCCTGGAAATCAGTTGGGAAGAGTTTGATAGGGAATGATAAACAACCAACAAACAAACAATCCAAGAGGCAAATAGACCGACCGTTGAGGGAAAAGACACGCAGACGCCATGGCAACTGCAGAACGTTTGAGAAGTTGGGTTGCCGGGAGCGGCAGCCACAGCTAGCGTTGCGTTGAGTCGTTGGTCTGGAACAGATATACCTTAATTGGAAGTAAATCTGACAGCTCCCAGGGAGAAAAGAGGTGCAGCGGCAGGGAGGGAAGAAACGCCATCAGCAGACTACTAGAACCCATCCATGAATACAGCAATGAGCTCCCCACATCTGAAGAGAGAAGGGTTTCAAACATGTTGTCCTCATTATGTATTTATTATGTGTATTCTAGTCTGTGTTTTATATTTTACCGCTTTGTACCTTGGCTTTATGCACAGGACTTAAGGAGAGGGGGAGGGAGGGAGGGAGGGAGGGAGGGGAGGGAGGGTGAGGAGAATGTCATGCATTTTGCTGTTTTATTTAGCAAAGATAAGTATCTTAAAAATCGCTTGGAACCATTTTGTTTGTCTTGCGTGTGAACTTCACAGGAGACTAATCAAGAACAAACAGAATAGAGGAGTGAAGGCCTCTATGACAGGATGGGAAAGGATGGGGGGATGATGGAGTATAGGAGGATGGGTGCGGAGGAGGGAGCGGGGGTTAGAGAATGAAAGCAATGCTTTGGAGCTTTCAGGTCGGACTCTGCGGTTTTTGAAGCTGACAGCTACCCCTACCACCTAAAAAGAGCACGGTAGGAAGTCGGGGAGAAATGGTCCATGAAAGAGAGGAAAGAGAGGGAGAGAGTCTGTGTTGAAACCCACTGCCAGAAAAACCTGAGATAAAAGGAAAGGCAGCCATTGTGGAGAGACAAATGGAAGGAGGGAGGAGAGGAGGAGATGAGGGAGGGGGTACCAAGAGCAGATAACAGCCAGGGGGAAATAATAGAGCTTTATGTAACTTCCTGAAGAAAAGATGGGATTTATCTAGAAAGGCTTCCCATTTTAATAAATAGCGCTAAATGCCGCTGTGATTGTTCTTGAATGAACGGCCCTCGGCTGTGAGGAGAGAGGAATGGAGGAGTCAGAAACGAGAGAAGACATGTTTATAGTGGATATAGATACTCTCAATTAAGATTATTGTGGCACGGCACAGTAAGAGAGATGATTATCTGAGTGACTAGGGATGCACTGTATAGACCATGTGAATCTTTACTCATAAAAGGAGACGCTGTCATGTTTAACTCAGTTGTACATTAATTTATGATACTGTAGGTATACTGTGATCAAGTGTAACAAGAGGTAAACTTAAAGCCTATCTAGAAAATTGGAATACTTCTCCCTTAGTGCACACTTAGTGCACACTGTTAGCCAATCACACACACACAAGCGCACGCACACACACACATACACACAGGTCTAGCAATCAGACTGGAGATGGCCTTGGAAATGTGTTTGTTTTTCTCTGTCATCAACACCGACGGAGTCCCACTCCCCTCCTTCCCTTCCTCCCTCATTCCCTCCCTCATTCCCTCTATTATCTCTCCTTCTTATAATCAGTGCCAAGATGAAAACCGATGTCACAGGAAAAGTGTTCCTGCCAACATCGGGGGCTGCACAGGTATTTCCCTTGTCATTCACTTCATCTGAATATTTGATAACAGATTGGCACAGTGCCAATTTGCCCCTGGCTCCATTGGTTGTATTGTTACCATGTGGTTAGACACAGACAAATGCTCTCTAACATCTAAACTGCACTTGGCATGTTTCACGTACCATGCTAAAGGCTTTGTTTTTCCCATGCTATCATGAATACATAAATATAACCCATTAGAAATATTAACACTACGACTTTCAAGGTTGTAATTGTGGAGTGGGGTAGTTGTCAGTTATGGGTATGTTCACTCGTTAATGTGGCTGTGCTTCTGAATAACTGGATGATGTTTTTCACTACTATGGAAACTGAATGGAGAAACTACCATGTCAATGGTTATGGTCAACTCTCCATTCATTTATGCACTATAGAGCTATGATATTTCCATGGATACTTTTACCGCCAGAAAAGTATATTATTATTATTTTTCCACAGGATAAAATGAGCTAAATCATTTCTGGTTAGTAAAAATGTCTCAGGGGAATAGCAGGGAGCATTTGAACCTCTCTAAGATACACCATAATATCCTCTCCCAATAATTTAAATTTTTTCTACAGGATTTCTCCCTCTCTGAAGTCTGAGATGTTTTCATCTAATTTAAGTGCCCCATATTACCATGGTGAGCTCCGGGGGGATCTTGTTCCATCACAGTTTTTGCTGTGTCCACTGTTTTGCTACTAGACCCTAAAGAGAGGTTAGCCAGCTTAGCGAGCCTGTGTAGCCACAGCTGTTAGGAAAACACAACACAAAACCCTCAATACCTCCCAACCATGACGGGAGTGTTTTCTTTGGTAAATGAATAGTGCACATATCAGGGGTTTGCGAGGTGTTTAGAGTTGCCACTACCCGTCTCTACCCTTGTGTTCAAATGCAAAAGAAGCTTGATCCTTAGTTGGAGCCCCTTGAGCAGAGCGAGACAGAGAGACACAGAGCAGGTTTAAAATGTGTTCTGTTTAATCTGCTATCGCTCTAATCTTTTGTCTTTGAGAATTCAACTGTGTTGCTTTAATCATGGTGTGGGCTGAAAATCTCTCCGACAACGTGTGAAGACAGAAAAGCACAGTGGATGTGAGGCGATAGCAGCACTGTTAGAAAAGCCATCTACAGAGCAGAACCCATTTGATCAGAAATAATAAAATACATGCTCTGCCACAAAACTCACAAACACATCCATAGGACTACTACACACAATAAGATGTCACAGAAAGGTTACATACATGCAAGAAACAAGCTGTCTCCTCTATTTTACAAACTATCACTGTATAGATTTTTCAAATCACACCGCTCCATATAAAGTATTTTTTTTTTTACTTCTCCTTCTTTCATAATTTTCTTTAAAAGTTCAATGTCAAAAATGTAAGCAATGTTTTAAATGTCTCAGACTCCTTGTGAAAATGAGAGAGAGTTGTTTTATGTGAGTTCGCATGTTCAAGAGTGTGTGTGCGTGAGCGTGTGCGTGCGTGTATATATGTGTATACAGTTGCGGCCAAATATATTTTGTTGTATATATCCAGTTGCCGTACAACCTGGAATTAAAATGGATTTTTTGGGGGCTTGTATGATTTGATTTACACAACATGCCTACCACTTAGAAGATGCAATATATTTTTTTGGGGGTGAAACAAACAAGAAATAAGACAAAAAGCTGAAAACTTGAGCGGAACTATCCCCAAAGTCAATACTTTGTAGAGCCACCTTTTGCAGCAATTACAGCTGCAAGTCTCTTGGGGTATGTCTCTATAAGCTTGGCACATCTAGCCACTGGGATTTTTGCCCATTCTTCAAGGCAAAACTGCTCTAGCTCCTTCAAGTTGGATGGGTTCTGCTGGTGTACAGCAATCTTTAAGTCATACCACAGATTCTCAATTGGATTTGAGGTCTGGGCTTTGACTAGGCCATTCCAAGACATTGAAATGTTTCCCCTTCAACCACTTGAGTGTTGCTTTAGCACTATGCTTAGGGTCATTGTCCTGCTGGAAGGTGAATTTCTGTCCCAGTCTCAAATCTCTGGAAGACTGAAACAGGTTTCCCTCAAGAATTTCCCTGTATTTAGCGCCATCCATCATTCCTTCAATTCTGACCAGTTTCCCAGTCCCTGCCAATGAAAAACATCCCCACAGCATGATGCTGCCACCACAATGCTTCACTGTGGATGGTGTTCTCGGGGTGATGAGAGGTGTTGGGTTTGCGCCAGAAATAGCATTTTCCTTGATGGCCAAAAAGCTCAATTTTAGTCTCATCTGACCAGAGTACCTTCTTCCATATGTTTTGCCGAACACCAAATGTGTTTGCTTATTTTTTTCTTTAAGCAATGGCTTTTTTTCTGTCCACTCTTCCGTAAAGCCCAGCTCTGTGGAGTGTACGGCTTAAAGTGGTCCTATGGACAGATACTCCAATCTCCGCTGTGGAGATTTGCAACTCCTTCAGGGTTATCTTTGGTCTCTTTGTTGCCTCTCTGATTAATGCCCTCCTTGCCTGGTCCATGAGTTTTGGTGGGCGGCCCTCTCTTGACAGGTTTGTTGTGGTGCCATATTCTTTCCATTTTTTAATAATGGATTTAATGGTGCTCCGTGGAATGTTCAAAGTTTCTGATAATTTTTTATAACCCAGCCCTGATCTGTACTTCTCCACAACTTTGTCCCTGACCTGTTTTGGAGAGCTCCTTGGTCTTCATGGTGCCGCTTGCTTGGTGGTGCCCCTTGCTTAGTGGTGTTGCAGACTCTGGGGCCTTTCAGAACAGGTGTATATATACTGAGATCATGTGACAGATCTTGTGACACTTAGATTGCACACAGGTAGACTTTATTTAACTAATTATGTGACTTCTGTAGGTAATTGGTTGCACCAGATCTTATTTAGGGGCTTCATAGCAAAGGGGGTGAATACATATGCACGCACCACTTTTCCGTTATTTATTTTTTAGAATTTTTTGAAACAAGTAATTTTTTTCATTTCACTTCACCAATTTGGACTATTTTGTGTATGTCCATTACATGAAATCCAAATAAAAATCCATTTAAATTACAGGTTGTAATGCAACAAAATTGGAAAAATGCCAAGGGGGATGAATACTTTTGCAAGGCACTGTAACTGCCACAAATGCTTATTGTAGCCATCAATGAGATTGCTGCACTCTTCAGCAGCAAACTGCTCTAATTCTTTGTTTGAGGGGTGCCCTCCACCAACTGCTGTTTTCAGCTCTCGCCATAGGTTATGGATGTGATTCAGATTTATTCTCTTCACTAGGCACTCCAGAATAATCCAGCGTTTCTTCTTGAACCATTACAGGGTGCTTGTTATTTGTGTTTGTGGTTGTTGTCCGACTGGAAGACCCACAACCTTCAACAGAGACACCGTTTTTGGACACTGCGTTGAACATTGCTCTCCAAAACACCTTGGTTTTATGTTGTCTTGCACACATTCAAGGTCCCCAGTAGCAAAGGCGGCAAAGCAACCCCACAGCATTATCGAACCTCCCTCATAATTGATTGTAGGGAGGGTGTTATTTTCTTTGAATGCTTAATTTGGTTGTTGGTAAACATAGTAAGACCCCACTGTTGAAGGAGACACAACAAAGCCTGATTGAACTTCTCAAAAACCCACCAAATGAAAATCCTGGGGAAATTGTTGAAGCTCTTTGGCAATACAGATCAGTGATTACTGAACACAAATGAAGCATTCAATGAAAAGAACACCCTCCCTACAATCAAAGACTGGGGAGGTTTGATAACGCTGTGGGGTTGCTTTGCTGCCCCAGTGGTGTGTATTCATAGATGCCAACGGAAGCCAGGCTTGCCCAAAAATGTGACCAATAAAACATTTAACATTCTTAAACAATTTCTCTTTCATCTCTCTGTGTTTTCATAATTTTCTTTCAATTCACAAATGGCTGAATCTATCTCACCGGAGAAATCGTCTAAGCGAGGGAAACAGCACCCCTCTGTCTCAGCATGTGTAGCCCATGTATCTAATACTGTCTGGCCAAAAAGAGTATGACATGTTGCTGCCCGTACCATTGAGCATTTGGCCTCCCTTGATAAAACAATTATAGGTGGTCCTGGCGTTTGGCACCACACCAATCAAATCCCATCAAAAGCAAAACATCATTGTCAGAAACACTTGCCTGTTTCTGGTCTGCTTGTGTTGTTGTCTTGCAGTAGCTAGCTAGCTAAATTGGCCCTTTCCTAAGCCATGGATGGAGATGAGGATTTGGACTTATGGTTTTTACTTAATTCTCCATACAGGCCAATGATTATATTGATCTAACAAGATATTCATACATTGAGAGAGTTGAAGTTCAATATGTAGCCTAGATGTAGCAGGCTCACGTTAACTAGCTAGCTAGCTAGCTAACTTGGCTAGTTCATTGTTGCCCATGCGACAGACTGGTCTCATAGCCTAGACGTAACATAGTAAATGTATATCTGGGACACTCAAATTAGTATGATATGTTCCGTTTGGTATGGTTACATAAGACAGAAGGTTACTGAAGGAAAAAATGAAAGGAGGGTGGTTGGTTTGGGTGGATGGGTGGTAGTATAACGTGAACGTGTTCGAATATCATCACGGACAACTTAAGCATTTGAGCCAGTTAGCAACTTTGTAACTACTTACTACTTATAGATAATTTGCAACTACTTAGCATGTTAGCTAATCCTTGCCCTAACCCTAACCTTAACACTTTTGCTAACCCTTCCCCTTCCCCTAACTCTAATCTTAACCTAAATCCTAACCCTAACCTTATCCCTAACCTTAACCCTTAACCTTAACCCCTACCGTAGCTAACGTTAGCCAGCTAGCTAACTTTAGCATTAGCCACCTACTGTAGCAACCCCTAGCTAACATTAGTAACAATAAATTGGAATTTGTAACTATCATATGTTTAGCAAATTCGTAACATATAGTATGTTTTGCAAATTCAAAACATATTGTACAAATTGAAATTCATAACAAATTGTACGAATTGCAATTTGTAACATATCATACGAATTGTAATTCGTAACATATCATACGAAATTGATGATGGACATCCACAAATGAATGCATACCATACGAAACATAAAATAACATACTAAATGGAGTGTCTTGAATTTAGGTACAAAACAATACGAAATACTCTGAGACCACGTTGCATGTGAGAAAGTTAGGCTAGCAAGCATTTTAGTCAGATAGCCTTGTCTAGGAGGACAACAAAAACTAAAAGTGTGTACTACTTGTATGACAGAGTCATAGACCATTTTGCCAACATGAACTCAATATTAGGAAGGTGTTCCAAATGTTTGGTATACTCAGTGTATATGCGCCAAAACATATTACAAATGGCAATTAGTCTTACATATGATAAGGAAAGACATACACTAGTAATACAATATTAATAAAACAATCACTTTATTGAAAGAATAAGGTTAGGAGAATACATTGCCACATTCAAACCTGACAACAAAGTGTAAGTTACATCACTATCATAACCAAAACATTATATATAACATTCACCATAGGGATATATTTTATTTATTTTATTTTTATTTCACCTTTATTTTACCAGGTAAGCCAGTTTACAACTGACACAAGGAGTCACACACACTGGAGTGCCACAACATAAAACAATTTTGGTCCCTTACGATGCATAACTGCTTGCCCATTCAGGTGCTACACAAACAAACCACATCATATTCTTCTTTCTATCTTTCCTGTAACAAAGCCAACAATTTCTAGAGTAGTCCTCCAGTACATTGAAGTTCACCTAGGCTCACCTAGGCTCACCTAGGCTGTGAGGGTGTGTCCTGTGAGGATGTGAGGGTGCAGCATCTTGTCCAGTCTCTCCAGCCCTTGCCTGTCCTCACGAAGGTCTGAGAGCTGACAGTCCACCACAGTGTCAGAGAGAGAGAGAGAGAGAGAGAGAGAGAGAGAGAGAGAGAGAGAGAGAGAGAGAGAGAGAGAGAGAGAGAGAGAGAGAGAGAGAGAGAGAGAGAGAGAGTTAAAAAACACTGAGTGGCCAGTTTCTTAGGTTCACTCATCTAGTACCGGGTCGGACCACCCTTTCCCTCCAGAACAGCCTGAATTCTTCAAGAGATGGATTCTACAAGGTGTGGTGTTCAAAAGTTTCTCAATTGGTATCAAGGGACCGTTCTTGTCATGCAAAAGACTGCTGGTCTCATGTAATTGGCCGTTAATTAACATAAACACATTTAGCATCTCCAGGCCTCCACACATACAGTACAAGCTGCTGATGCATGCCTTTGGAACATCTACTTTTTAAAAGGTCTAATAAATCAATTGAATATACACCATCACAATAAATCTATTATTTATTTTTGTCAGGTCTAAAGAAACATTATGATATGAAGAAAATGTATTTCAGAAGAACAGAATATGAGTTGGCCTACTGTATGTTAGTTACTGTATCTGGCTATGCTCCATGCCGTAGACTGTAGGCTTGTTCATTTAGCTGAAAATATACGCTTATAAGTCCCTTGCCATTATTTTATTTTATATGATTTTATAGTAAGAAGAATATTATTGAACTTAGCTGAATAAAATAGAAAGGATATCTTTCCCATTATGGAGCGAGTGCGCATATGAAGTGGCTATAATGAGCATAACGGTGATCATTTGAAACAGGTCCTATATGCTAGATTTAGAGTTATTTGGCAACTTTGGTTGTGAATGATACAAACCTTAGAATGTCTTAGAAATCAAAACATACAGTAAATGGGCTGCATGGTGTGACTATAGGCTATTGATGATTTGAGAAAGTAGCAAAAAAAAGCTTGTGCTCTGTTCCTTGCCCCAGGCTGCACAGCTGTTCTCTCATCAAGTGATCATATTTTCACCTATCAGACTATTCTCCATTTAATCTTGTTTTTGTTTTTTGTTTAAATGGGCAGGACCAGGGGCAGGGAAAAAAGACATGTCATCTGTATGCACTCGAATAACGAATGGAGGCTGCACGCTTTCCCGCCAGTCCGTTTTGTAGCTACTTCGGTTTTATTGCGGAGCATGTGCTTATTATGAGTAGCTGAAATTAAATATAAGAACACATTTCACTCCACGCATCAACAGCTGCAGGAACAAGGTTGGAGAGCCCATGGCATACAGAGTTTTGGCGGAATAACGCCCAGTGCTTAATTTGGGAAACAAAGTTACAGTGGGGAAAAAAAGTATTTAGTCAGCCACCAATTGTGCAAGTTCTCCCACTTAAAAATATGAGAGAGGCCTGTAATTTTCATCATAGGTACACGTCAACTATGGGCTCATAAGTCTATGCATAAGCTCTAATATGTGTATGGGTGTTTTGAATTAATCATCACCTTAGAAAGCACTGTCCATTTCGTTGTGTTAGGCTTTGAAACAACATCCACAACAGCCATGTTTTACATTGTTTCAAACTGCTGTTGAACTTCTTTCTTCAAATTGATCATCACAGTGAGGTGAGTTTTAAAAGTACAATAGGCCTACTGTTTTTATGATAAGTGTTTGATGTGATTTTGATGGCATTTGCATTGATGTCAGAGTGGTTAGAGGGACAATAGAGCCCTGAGTACCAGACCATTAGGACCTGATGGTAGTTATCAAGTTCGGTACTACCAAAGCATGTGCATAAAAGGAGATTACCATGACTCAACAGTCACATGGAATTTTACTGTGGTCATGACTCATGACTGCAGTGTGGCGTAATACTGTCACTGATATACTAATCCTGTGGGCCACATATTTACACCACCGCCAGCAGCCTGTACCGTTGACACCAGGCAGATGGAGCCATGGACTCATGCTGCTTACGCCAAATCCTGACTATGCCAACAGCATGACGCAACAGGAACCGGGATTCGTCGGACCAGGCAATGTTTTTCCACTCCTCAATTGTCCAGTGTTGGTGATAGCGTGCACACTGGAGTTGCTTCTTCTTGTTTTTAGCTGATAGGAGTGGAACCCGGTGTGGTTCCACTCATGTGAGAGACGCAGACTCGGTCTCAACCTTTAAGTCTTTACTGAAGACTTATCTCTTCAGTAGGTCATATGATTGAGTGTAGTCTGGCCCAGGAGTGTGAAGGTGAACGGAAAGGCTCTGGAGCAACGAACAGCCCTTGCTGTCTCTGCCGGGCCGGTTCCCCTCTCTCCACTGGGGTTCTCTGCCTCTAACCCTGTTACAGGGGCTGAGTCACTGGCTTGCTGGTGCTCTTTCATGCCGTCCCTAGGAGGGGTGCGTCACTTGAGTGGGTTGAGTTACTGACGTGATCTTCCTGTCTGGGTTGGCGCCCCCCTTGGTTTGTGCTGTGGTGGAGACCTCTGTGGGCTATACTCGGCCTTGTCTCAGGATTGTAAGTTGGTGGTTGAGGATATCCCTCTAGTGGTGCGGGGGCTGTGCTTTGGCAGAGTGGGTGGGGTTATATCCTTCCTGTTTGGCCCTGTCCGGGGGTTTCTTCGGATGGGGCCACAGTGTCTCCGGACCGCTCCTGTCTCAGCCTCCAGTATTTATGCTGCAGTAGTTTATGTGTCGGGGGGCTGGGGGTTAGTTGGTTATACCTGGAGTACTTCTCCTGTCTTATCCAGTGTCCTGTGTGAATTTAAGTATGCTCTCTCTAATTCTCTCGTTCTCTCTTCTCTCTGAGAACCTGAGCCCTAGGACCATACGTCAGGACTACCGGGCATGCTGACACCTTGCTGTCCCCAGTCCGCCTGGCCTTGCTGCTATTCCAGTTTCAACTGTTCTGCCTGCGGTTCCGAAACCCCTACCTGTCCCAGACCTGCTGTTTTCAACTCTTAATGATCGGCATGAAAAGCCAACTGAGAGACCTGAGCCCTAGGACCATACGTCGGGACTACCGGCCGTGGTGACTCCTTGCTGTCCCCAGTCCGCCTGGCCTTGCTGCTATTCCAGTTTCAACTGTTCTGCCTGCGGTTATGGAACCCCTACCTGTCCCAGACCTGCTGTTTTCAACTCTTAATGATCGGCTATGAAAAGCCAACTGAGATTTATTCCTGATTATTATTTGACCATGCTTGTCACTTATGAACATTTTTGAACATCTTGGTATGGTTCTGTTATAATCTCCACCCGGCACAGCCAGAAGAGGACTGGCCACCCTCATAGCCTGGTTCCTCTCTAGGTTTCTTCCTAGGTTTTGGCCTTTCTAGGGAGTTTTTCCTAGCCACCGTGCTTCTACACCTGCATTACTAGCTGTTTGGGGTTTTAGGCTGGGTTTCTGTACAGCACTTCGAGATATTAGCTGATGTACGAAGGGCTATATAAAATAAAATTGATTGATTGATTGATTGGTTGTCTGCTGCGATAGCCCATCCATGACAAAGACCGACGAGTTGTGCATTCCGAGATGGCGTTCTGCATACCACTGTTGGACTACGCTGTTATTTGCCTGTTTGTGAGCCACCTGTTAGCTTGCACGATTCTTGCCATTCTCCTTCGACCTCTCATCAACGAGCTGTTTTCACCCACAGGACTGCCGCTAACTGGATGTTTTTTGTTTTTTCACACCATTCTCGGTAAACCCTAGACATGCGTGAAAAGCCCAGGAGGCTGACCATTTCTGAGATACTGGAACCGGCGTGCCTGGCACCAACGATCATAGAGAAGCTCAAAGTCGCTTAGGTCACTCGTTTTGACCATTCTAACATTCAATCAAACAGTAACTGAATGCCTTGATACCTGTCTGCCTGCTTTATATAGCAAGCCACGGGACTCACGGTCTGTAGGAGCTAACCATTTTTGTGAACTGGGCGGTGTACCTAATAAACTGGCCACTAAGTGTATATAGGCCTAACAGTACATAACAATAATACATTATTGACCGTTACCTTCCAGTCAAAAAGCTTGGCTGAGAGGCAGCAGCATCACGTTGTGGCTTCTCAACTTCCTCAGGCTCCTCCATTTCAATCTCATCCACCTGGTCCTCGTCTTCACCAAGTACCGGTGACCTTTCAGCACATAAAAAAAGAAAATCATGAATGGAAGGGAATTATGTAGCTATTGTGTAGTTATTAATCGTCTTTTCACTCTAAAATTGGAGAAAACATTTATCAAGTTCATATCTGATAGCCCATAAATGAAATGATATGATAATGTATAACTGTAAGTAGTAAAGTCACAAAACCAGCTAGACCTGGATGATTTAGTTACCAAGCTGACTACCAGCTCGCGCTTTCAAAAGTGATTATCTAGCTATCTAGCTATCATCATAAGGGTTATGCTTCAGGCATAGACTATATTACTTATTGTAATCAACAGTCAGCAGGCTTAAATACTGTTTTTAGGAATCATATGACATATCACAGATAAACAGACACCTAATGATTTATCTAGCTATGTAGTTATCTAGCTAGCTAGCTAATAATTATAGCTATGGGGATCTACATTTTACTGGTAAAATAGCAATCCAGCAGCAGCCCTCTCTGACAGCTGGTGACACTGTCTGTGATTTATTTAGAATTCAAGGCACACTTAACCATCATGGCTACCACAGCATTCTGCAGCGATACGCCATCCCATCTGGTTTGGGCTTATTGGGACTATCATTTGTTTTTCAACAGGACAATGACCCACAACACACCTCCAGGCTGTGTAAGGGCTATTCTACCAAGAAGGAGAGTGATGGAGTGTTGCATCAGATGACCTGGCCTCCACAATCCCCCGACCTCAACCCAATTGAGATGGTTTGGGATGAGTCGGACGGCAGAGTGAAGGAAAAGCAGCCAACAAGATGTAGCAAGCTCATTGATGGCTACAATAAGCATGTGTCTGCAGTTATCTTGGCCTAAGGCTGTACAACCAAGTACTAGCTATGTTGTGCCAATCATTTTGTTTAATTTCTCAATTAAAATTGTAAACTTAAGTATATAATATAATATAATTGGTTCTGCAATGTTGAAAATCCAATGTCAATAAAAAAAAAATCTTCCAAATGCAATTTATTTGAGAAGAAATAGGGAATTATTTAAGAAAAGTGCAAGGTGCCACTGTGTGTGATTATGTATATACGTGTACAGTGAGGGAAAAAAGTATTTGATCCCCTGCTGATTTTGTACGTTTGCCCTCTGACAAAGACATGATGAGTCTATCATTTTAATGGTATGTTTATTTGAATAGTGAGAGACAGAATAGCAACAAAATAATCCAGAAAAACGCATGTAAAAAATGTCATGAATTGATTTGCATTTTAATGAGGGAAATAAGAATTTGACCCCTCTGCAAAACATTACTTAGTACTTGGTGGCAAAACCCTTGTTGGCAATCACAGAGGTCAGATGTTTCTTGTAGTTGGCCACCAGGTTTCCACACATCTCAGGAGGGATTTTGTTCCACTCCTCTTTGCAGATCTTCTCCAAGTCATTAAGGTTTCGAGGCTGACGTTTGGCAACTCGAACCTTCAGCTCACTCCACAGAGTTTCTATGGGATTAAGGTCTGGAGACTGGCTAGTCCACTCCAGGACCTTAATGTGCTTCTTATTGAGCCACTCTTTTGTTGCCTTGGCCGTGTGTTTTGGGTCATTATCATGCTGGAATACCCATCCACAACCCATTTTCAATGCCCTGGCTGAGGGAAGGAGGTTCTCACCCAAGATTTGACGGTACATGGCCCCGTCCATCATCCCTTTGATACGGTGAAGTTGTCCTGTCCCCTTAGCAGGAAAACACTCCCAAAGCATAATGTTTCCACCTCCATGTTTGACGGTGGGGATGGTGTTCTTGGGGTCATAGGCAGCATTCCTCCTCCTCCAAACACGGCGAGTTGAGTTGATACCAAAGAGCTCGATTTTGGTCTCATCTGACCACAACACTTTCACCCAGTTCTCCTCTGAATCATTCAGATGTTTATTGGCAAACTTCAGAGGGGCCTGTATATGTGCTTTCTTGAGCAGGGGGGACCTTTGCGGGCGCTGCAGGATTTCAGTCCTTCACGGTGTAGTGTGTTACCAATTGTTTTCTTGGTGACTATGGTCCCAACTGCCTTGAGATCATTGCCAAGATCCTCCCGTGTAGTTCTGGGCTGATTCCTCACCGTTCTCAATGTCATTGCAACTCCACGAGGTGAGATCTTGCATGGAGCCCCAGGCCGAGGGAGATTGACAGTTATTTTGTGTTTCTTCCATTTGCGAATAATCGCACCAACTGTTGTCACCTTCTCACCAAGCTGCTTGGCGATGGTCTTGTAGCCCATTCCAGCCTTGTGTAGGTCTACAATCTTGTCCCTTACATCCTTGGAGAGCTCTTTGGTCTTGGCCATGATGGAGAGTTTGGAATCTGATTGATTGATTGCTTCTGTGGACAGGTGTCTTTTATACAGGTAACAAACTGAGATTATGACCACTCCCTTTAAGAGTGTGCTCCTAATCTCAGCTCATTACCTGTATAAAAGACATCTGGGAGCCAGAAATCTTTCTGATTGAGAGGGGGTCAAATACTTATTTCCCTCATTAAAATGCAAATCAATTTGTAAAATTTTTGACATGCGTTTTTCTGGATTTTTTTGTTGTTATTCTGTCTCTCACTGTTCAAATAAACCTACCATTAAAATTATAGACTGATCATTTCTTTGTCAGTGGGCAAACGAACAAAATCAGCAGGGGATCAAATAGTTTTTTCCCTCACTGTACATGCATATACATATATGTGTGAACTCAAGCATACATTTGTATATCACATATACAATGAGGGGCTAATTTGTTACAGAGTGAAGAGGCTGAAAGGTAAGGCCATGCAGCTGCAGCCATGGGCAGTACTGTAGGAGTGACCACCATGCCATTCCATGGAGGACTGCCAAAGGTCATACATCAAAATCAATATTGCCTCAATTTTGATTACCCTGAAGATTAATTAAAGTTGATATACGGAGCGATCACACTGTGCTGAATCAATGCAGAGAGAGCAGGCTTGCTGTGTCCATGACCATCTCTCGTACTGAATATGATAAACAAACACCTTCTTACAATTTGTACAACCATTAAAGTACCACATAGCTGTTCTGTTTAGGAGTACTTTCTCAAGAGTTGGATTAGATGAATAAGTTCAAAACAAGTGTACGTACAGTACAAAACATATATCTTAGATATCTTAGAAAATATAGACACGCTGTTGAATGCTTGTGTATACTTAATTGTACCTCAACCAGAAGGTCTTCATCAAGATTAGCAAAATATTGGTATCTATTTATTTGATTTTATAGGATGGATACCAGTTATTAAGAGAGAATATGTATTTCCAATACTGTGGCCATTGGATATCAGACACACTGAGCATGGTCAGTCAACAGGGCTGGAAGTGGTCTGGTAATTATTGTTGATGTGAAAAGTTTAATTCCAAAACTCTATATATCCACTTTCAGAAATGTTGACAAATTAGCGTTTATTGTTTAAATATATTATGAAAGAGATTGGTTTTTTCACTATCTATTCATGGCATGGGGTTGCTCAATGACAATCATGAATTTGTTTAAAATCTATCACTTGATGGTTTCATTTCAGAGAGACATATAATCATATATCTTCCTCACACTCAGAGAAATAAGTAGTACTGCTAGGTTTTGCACAGTCAAATGTAACAAATAACTGCATGTTTAATAAAGAACTGTACAAATGATACATGTGACATCAATATCAATTTTTTTTATTATTAAAAATAATATGAGATCTGAATGTTAAATATTTACAATTTACATTTTAGTCATTAAACAGATACTCTTGTCCAGAGCAATTTACAGCAGTAAGTGCATTCATTTTAAGATAGCTAGGTGAGACAACCACATATCACAGTTAAATATACAGGATACAAACATTCCATGCCAGCTAAACAATGGATATATAGCGTTTTGCAAAAACTACAGTAAAAAAAATCTAAAATCTATTAATTTAAAATGTTAGAACAGTAATATTTTTTACACATACGAAGCAACCCATAATCAATCATTACTGATGAAAAAACACAAATGTGAAAAATTGGTGGATATAGCATTTTGGAAATAAACTCTTCATGTTAAAACTATAGCATTGGTTCCCTGGAGGTTTGATATTGCAAAATGCTAGTGCTACTCACAGAGGACCTCTTCTCAGAGACCGTTTGGGCCACTAACAAGGGTTTTGATCTATAGTTGGGGAGAGAGATTGTTCTGTATGTTAGGCTGACTGGTGTGTGGTGTGTGTATAACAGACTTGCATTCTGGCAAGGTACTGTAGTATGTGATGGATGGCAGAAACTGTTGGTTGATTCAATGCTTTGCTGTCACACGTGATTTCAACTCAAGTGACATATGAAAATTGAAGCAAATCATACAATGCACAAACATATCCATAATACTAGTATGTGAGTGGATGGTTCATAGTTCATACCTGATCATAGTAGTCAGTCAGTCAGTCAATCAAACTAAACCAAAGCTGCATTTCAAATGTCCACTTTCAACCCCCTGCCTTAGTTATCTGAACCATTAAGGAGCTAAACAGCACAGTATACAGTCTCCAGCATAAATGCCACTCCTGCTTTAACTCATTAGGCTGAGAGACGGACAGAGACAGACAGACGGCAGGAGAGAGAGAACGAGAAAGAGAGAGAGCGTAAGAGAGCGTGAGTGGAGAACATTGTGCCCTTGCCTACCGTTGCTAAGCAGCCAGTCAGTCGACCATGGCCAGGCTGACAGGCCTTCTACTTCCTGAATATGAGAGAGAGAGAGAGAGAGAGAGAGAGAGAGAGAGAGAGAGAGAGAGAGAGAGAGAGAGAGAGAGAGAGAGAGAGAGAGAGAGAGAGGAGAGAGAGAGAGAGAGAGAGAGAGAGAGAGAGAGAGAGAGAGAGAGAGAGAGAGAGAGAGATGGGGGTTCATACAGCAGTACTGTAGTAACCTGAATTGCCTCTGTAAAAACTTACCAATGTGACAATGCCATTAAATGTGGTCTAGTCTTAATTATATTCATAGTTTGCAATCCTTTGTTTGGTTTGACTCTCCACGATTCGGGAAACCCCCACGGAGCCTTAATGAAATGCTACAGTACAGTATGTGTGAGACACAAGTTAACAGGAAAAGAGAGACCGTGGAAGACGAATTGAAAGGGAAAATTGAATGAGGATATTTTTGGGAGAGTAGATTGCGTAACTAGATTTAGAAGAGGAAGGACATGAATAAGAATCAGAACACCTCAGCCTAGTGTGTTTTTTATTGGAACACACTCAGGATGGTTTAGGAAGCATTATGGGTATTACAGTTAAGTCTTTTGTAGCTTACTGTTCCCTGAAAACTCCCTCTCAATCTGTTTCTCTGGGTTCTCTAGCTCTCTCTTCCTCTTTCTCTTACTCACTCTCTCCTCTCTTTCTCGGCAGCAGTGTAGCAGCAGAATTCCAGTGGACGAGCCGTTCACGTCACACACACAGTCACACAGCATTATACTGTACATGAAGCCAAATGACAGTAAATACCCACCCAGCAGTTTTACTTTACTTTCCCCCTCAAATAACAGCTTTCTTCCTGGCGTGTGTCGGGTATCACGGACCATCCATCAAAAGACACAACTGTGTGTTTCTATCAGTAAAGACCCTCATGCATTTTTCAACATTCAAATAGCTTCAAGCTCCAGGGATGGATGAATGCTGCCTTCCTTCCTGCCTGCCTGCCTGCCTGTCTATTAGCCTCTACGACAACAACAAAATAGTTATAATATTAGAGGGATGGAAGCATTGCTTCCTATCATTCCTTCCTCCCTCCCTGTTTTGTTGTGTTACACCATTCCTCTCACATGGGGCTTTGTTGAGATTTGTAAACTCAGAGTTTGGTTTATTCCCCCCTCCCCTTCGCCCTTGCGCTTCTGCTACATTTTCTCTCATTACCCACAAACCCCTGGATAACCAGGCTGCATAATGTTTATATGTTTACAATAAAAGTAAGCAAGGCCACTGTTTCAAAATATAACTTTTTTAGAATTAGGCCTATTGGTTCTTCCACAGGTGCTCACACGCAACAGTCAGCAAGGTTGTTTAAGAAAAATATATTTTATATTTCATTCTGTTTCATTCCATTATGTTCTTACTGTAAAATATGAAATATATGTGTGTTGTTGACTGTGATAAAGGCACAGGATTATAAGCATGTCTTCTCTAAATAAACAAATGAAATAGGGCCTAGGTATAGGCATGGCGCTCATACACAGCATGGTCACAATATTGATTCAGGACCACGGACAGTTACCGCAACTGTCCGCGAGTGTCACGTCTACTCCTGCTCCTCCTCTCCGGCGTTCGATGTCGCCAGTCTACTAACCACCGGTCCTGGCAACCCTTCATTACGCACACCTGCGCCTCATCATCAGGCACACCTGAACCTTATCACTTCCCTGATTACTCCCCCTATATATATCACTCCCTTGTCATTTCCCATCAGGCGTTATTGCCTCTGTTTCCATGTTCAGACGCATTCCTTGTTTTTGTATCGTTACGTGTTCGTTTATATTAAACTCTCCAACTGCACCTGCTTCCTGTCTCCCTACGTATACATTATAGAATAATACCTCACCACATGGAAGCAGCAGTTGATTCTCTCCTATGTGTCGACCCAGTGAGCCAGCATCCCAGCCCATCTAGCAGTCCGTCCAGGTCAGTGGGGTCCATTTGTCCCTCCCGGACAAATACGATGAGACTCCATCAAAATGCCGTTGCTTCCTACTCCAGTGCTCCCTCTATTTCGCTCATCAGATGGGAGCCCCCACCATCAAGAGGTCCAAGGTTGCCATGGTTATTTCCCTGCTTACTAGACGCGCGTTGGAGTGGGCTACGGCCATCTGGGAGAGAGGAGAGGAGGAGCTGGATTCGTATGAGGGGTTCATGGCTCTGTTCAGGGGGGTCTTCGACCATCCACCAGAGGGCAAAGATGGAGGTGAGCGCTTAATCCACCTACAGCAGTAAGGCCAGACCGCTGCGGAGAGCTTCAGCAGTATCCGATATGTCCCAACCCGGGGTCCACAAGAGCAGAGGGACGGTCCCGTGATCGTCCGTCTCCTGGGTTTGGCGTGAGTATTCCACCATCCTCACTTTCCTCCAAACCCTTTCTAGTATCTGTATCACTAGCTGGCTGTCCCTCATATGTTGTATCTACTGCTCTAGTGGACTCAGATGCCGCGGGGAAATTCATTGACCAGGCTCTTGCCTCCTCACTGAACTTCCCCTCATACCCACTCTCCTCTCCATTTCCGGTTCAAGAGTTGAATGGTCGACCACTGGGATCCGGGAATGTCACACACATCACAGCACCACTCACCCTCACTGTGGGACCTATGCACCAGGAAAGCCCTCCCTTCCTCATCATCACTGCACCCACGCACAATGTCATCCTCGGCCTCCAGTGGCTTCTACATCATAACCCCACCATCTCCTGGTCGAGGATGAGAATCACAGCGTGGGCACCAGGATGCCGGAGGACCTGCTATCCCTCACCTTGTGGTTCCACGTCTGTTGAGAGTCCGGGTAGTGCCCACCAGCCTCCAGCCTATCCCTCCCTTATCGTTGGCCCCGTGTTTTGGGACGTAGATGTGGACATCCACCAGGCTCTGGAGAGGGAACCCGCGCCCGATACCTGTCATCCTGGACGCATCTACGTCCCCTCGGAGGTAAGGGATAGGCTGTTGACCTGGGCGCACACGGATATCACCTGGATCACCAGGTATTACTTGCACCATTCACTCCATCTCTGAAAAATACTGGTGGCCCACCTTGGCGGAGGACGTGGCTCACTATATCAACTCATGCTCAGTATGTGCTCAAACAGAATCCCCCCGGCACGCTCCAGCAGGGAAGCTCCTTCCCCTTTCCATGCCTCAGCATCCCTGGTCTCATCTGTCCATTGACTTTGTCACCGATCTCCCCTCCTCTAACGGTTTCACCACCATTCTGGTGGTTGTGGACAAATACTCTAAATCATGCCGTTTTATTCGTCTCTCTGGACTCCCTACCGCTTTCCAGGTCGCTGAGGCACTGTTTCAGCAGGTCTTTCGGTACTATGGTATTCCAGAGGACATCATCTCCGTCCGTGGCCCCCAATTCACGTCACGGGCATGGAAGGCATTCATGGAGAAATTAGGGGTCATGGTCAGCCTTACTTCTGGTTACCGGCCTCAGTCCACTGGCAGGTGGAGAGGATGAACCAGGAGCTGGGGAGGTTCCTCAGGAGTCACTGCCAGGACCGGCAGGGGGAGTGGGCCCAATTCCTTCCCTGGGCGGAGTAGGTCCCAAATTAATTACGTCACTGCTCCACCAGGCTGACTCCCTTCCAGTGTGTCCTGGGTTATCAGCCAGCCCTGGCTCTGTGGACTCCGAGCCAGACCGAAGCCCCTTCAGTGGACGAATGGTTCCAGCGCACAGAGGGGGTTTGGAATGATGAACCACGTGAGGCTCCAGTGTGCCATCCGCCGCCAGGAGGAGCAGGCTGATCGGCACCGCAGTGAGGGTCAATGAGGTTACATACAGATTACAGCTCACCTTCTTTTCATGTTTCTCTCCTCAGGCCAGTGGTTCCTGGTTCCCTGGCTGAGGCCGTCCCCAACGGCACCCCTCCGCCTCCTCTGGACATCGAGGGAGGTCCCGCCTATGCTGTCAGATCCCTCCTGGACTCCAGTCAGTCATCGTGGGCGTCGACTCCAGTACCTGGTGGACTGGGACGGGTACGGTCCAGAGGAGCTGTGTTGGGTCCCGGTGGTCAACATTCTAGATCCCCAACATCCTCTGAGATTTCTACCTTCGCAGTCCGGACCGGCCCGCTCCTCGCCCTCGGGGTGTCCTCCTGCCTGGTGACGTCCTCCGGCTGAAGCCGCTCGTCGGGGGGGGGGGTACTGTCACGTCTACTCCTGCTCCTCCCCTCTGGCGTTCGACGTCGCTAGTTTACTAACCACCGGTCCTGGCAACCCTTCATTACGCACACCTGCGCCTCATCATCAGGCACACCTGGACCTTATCACTTCCCTGATTACTCCCCCTATATATATCACTCCCTTGTTATTTCCCATCAGGCGTTATTGTCTTTGTTTCCATTTTCAGATGCATTTCTTTTTTTTTGTATCGTTACGTGTTCGTTTATATTAAACTCTCCAACTGCACCTGCTTCCTGACTCTTTGCGTCTACATTACAGCGAGCTATCGCAAAGAAAACAGGAGCGTGGCCTCTGCCATTTCAGCACCACCAGCTGGACAGAGCTTCTCCAGCATTAGGTCTTTGCAGTGCTTTTTTACAGAAAGTGACATGGCATACCTTAAAAGCATTTCCTCCTTGTTTTCCAAGCAGCAAACTCTGCAAAGATGTCATTGAAATCAAGTGACCTGAGTATATCACTATCAAGAGCCAAATAGTTCAGTCTTTCCTGTCCCATTGTTAATCTCAGTCTGTTTTTGACAAGAGCCAGCTTTGAAAATGACTGCTCCCCTGATGCATTGGTTACAGGAAAAGTCAAGAATATTCGCAAGGCAAATGACGTTATGTACATGTGCCATATTTGGTTAACAACTTTCTGATTGGATTATTGATCGACACATCTCACACAATTTACCAGTCGTATACTCACATTTATTTATTATGCTTTTTTAAAATGTATTAATCAGTTACCCAACCATGGCAGGGCACGCCTACCTCCTCTCCTCCCCCAAACGGATGATTACTAGAGCGGCAGAAGTGCTGACTCCTGTGGTTGGCGGTTCCAGTAGAAAATAAATATAGTACCAGTCAAAAGTTTGGACACACATACTCATTCAAGGGTTTTTCTTTATTTTTACTATCTTCTACATTGTGAAATAATAGTGAAGACATCAAAACTATGAAATAACACATATGGAATCATGTAGTAACCAAAAAAGTGTTAAACAAATCAAAATATATTTTATATTTTGCCTTGATGACAACTCCTTACACTCTTGAAATTCTCTCAACCAGCTTCATGAGGAATGCTTTTCAAACAGTCTTGAAGGAGTTCCCACATATGCTGAGCACTTGCTGGCTGCTTTTCCTTCACTCTGCGGTCCATCAATCTCCTTCTTGGTCAAAAAGCCCTTACACAGCCTGGAGGTGTGTTTTGGGTCATTGTCCTGTTGAAAAACAAATGATAGCCCCACTAAGCGCAAACCAGATGGGATGGCGTATCGCTGCAGAATGCTGTGGTAGCCATGCTGGTTAAGTGTGCTTTGAATTCTAAATAAATCAATGACAGTGTCACCAACAAAGCACCCCCACACCATCACACCTCCTCCTCCATGCTTCACGGTGGGAACCACACATGCGGAGATCATCCGTTTACCCACTCTGCATCTCACAAAGACATGGCGGTTGGAAACAAAATTCTAATTTGGACTCATCAGACCAAAGGATAGATTTCCACCGGTCTAATGTCCATTGCTCATGTTTCTTGGCCCAAGCAAGTCTCTTCTTCTTATTGGTGTCCTTTAGTAGTGGTTTCTTTGCAGCAATTAGACCATGAAGGCCTGATTCACGCAGTCTCCTCTGAACAGTTGATGTTGAGATTTGTGTATTACTTGAACTCTGTGAAGCATTTATTTGGGCTGCAATCTGAGGTGCAGTTAACTCTAATGAACTTATCCTCTGCAGCAGAGGTAACTCTGGGTCTTCCTTTCCTGTGGGGGTCCTCATGAGATCCAGTTTCATCATAGCGCTTGATGGTTTTTGCGATTGCACTTGAAGAAACATAAAGTAATGATGGACTGTCATTTCTCTTTGCTTATTTGAGCTGTTCTTGCCATAATACGGTTTTGGTCTTTTACCAAATAGGGATATCTTCTGTATCAAATTAAATCAAATCAAATTGTATTTGCCACATGTGCCGAATACAACAGGTGTAGACATTACAGTGAAATGCTTACAAGCCCTTAACCAACAATGCAGTTTTTAAAAGAAAAATGTAAAATAAAAAAGTGTTAATTAAGAAAAAATTAAAATAAAAGCAAATAGCTAAAGAGCAGCAGTAAAATAAAATAGCAGTAGGGAGGCAATATACAGGGGGGTACCGGTTCAGAGTCAATGTGCGGGGGCACAGGCTAGTCGAGGTAATTGAGGTCATATGTACAGTTGAAGTCAGAAGTTTACATACTCTTAGGTTGGAGTCATTAAAAATCGTTTTTCAACCACTCCACAAATTTCTTGTTAACAAACTATAGTTTTGGCAAGTCAGTTAGGACATCTACTTTGTACATGACACAAGTAATTTTTCAAACAATTGTTAACAGACAGATTATTTCACTTATAACTCACTGTATCACAATTCCAGTGGGTCGGAAGTTTACATACACTAAGTTGACTGTGCCTTTAAACAGCTTTGAAAATTCCAGAAAATGATGTCATGGCTTTAGAAGCTTCTGATAGGCTAATTGACATAATTTGAGTCAATTGGAGGTGTAACTGTGGATGTATTTCAAGGCCTACCTTCAAACTCAGTGCCTCTTTGCTTGACATCATGGGAAAATCAAAAGAAATCAGCCAAGACCTCAGAAAAAACATTGTAGACCTCCACAAGTCTGGTTCATCCTTGGGAGCAATTTCCAAACGCCTGAAGGTACCATGTTCATCTGTATAAACAATAGTACACAAGTATAAACACCATGGGACCACGCAGCCATCATACCGCTCAGGAAGGAGACGCGTTCTGCAGCAAAGGACCTTGTGAAGATGCTGGAGGAAACAGGTACAAAAGTACGAAAAAACGAAAAAACAAGTCCTATATCGATATAACCTGAAAGGCCGCTCAGCAAGGAAGAAGCCACTGCTCCAAAACCGCCATAAAAAAAAGCCAGACTAGGGTTTGCAACTGCACATGGGGACAAATAACTTACTTTTTGGAGAAATGTCCTCTGGTCTGAGGAAACAAAAATAGAACTGTTTGGCCATAATGACCATCGTTATGATTGGAGGAAAAAGGTGGGAGCTTGCAAGCCGAAGAACACCATCCCAACCGTGAAGCACGGGGGTGGCAGCATCATGCTGTGGGGGTGCTTTGCTGCAGGAGGGACTGGTGCACTTCACAAAATAGATGGCATCATGAGGAAGGAAAATTATGGGGATATATTGAAGCAACATCTCAAGACATCAGTCGCAAGCTTGGTCGCAAATGGTCTTCCAAATGGACAATGACCCCAAGCATACTTCCAAAGTTGTGGCAAAATGGCTTAAGGACAACAAAGTCAAGGTATTGGAGTGGCCATTACAAAGCCCTGACCTCAATCCTATAGAAAATGTGTGGGCAGAACTGAATAAGCGTGTGCGAGCAAGGAGGCCTACAAACCTGACTCAGTTAAACCAGCTCTGTTAGGAGGAATGGGCCAAAATTCACCCAACTTATTGTGGGAAGCTTGTGGAAGACTACCCGAAATGTTTAACCCGAAATGTTTAACCCAAGTTAAACAATATAAAGGCAATGCTACCAAATACTAATTGAGTGTATGTAAACTTCTGACCCACTGGGAATGTGATGAAAGAAATAAAAGCTGAAATAAATAGTTCTCTCTACTATTATTCTGACATTTCACATTCTTCAAATAAAGTGGTGATCCTAACTGACCTAACACAGGGAATTCTTACTAGGATTAAATGTCAGGAATTGTGAAAAACTGAGTTTAAATGTATTTGGCTAAGGTGTATCTAAACTTCAGACTTCAACTGTACATATGGGTAGAGTTAAAGTGACTATGCATTAATAGTAAACAGAGTAGCAGCAGCGTAAAAGAGGAGGATGGGGTGGGGGGGGGGGGGCAGTGCAAATAGTCCGGGTAGCCATGATTAGCTGTTCAGGAGTCTTATGGCTTGGGGGTAGAAGCTGTTGAGAAGTCTTTTGGACCTAGACTTGGCGCTCCGGTACCGCTTGCCGTGCGGTAGCAGAGAGAACAGTCTATGACTAGGGTGGCTTGAGTCTTTGACAATTTTTCGGGCCTTCCTCTGACACCGCCTGGTATAGAAGTCCTGGATGGCAGGAAGCTTACCCCAGTGATGTACTGGGCCGTACGCACTACCCTCTGTAGTGCCTTGCGGTTGAAGGCCGAGCAGTTGACATACCAGGCGGTGATGCAACCAGTCAGGATACTCTCGATGGTGCAGCTGTAAAACTTTTTGAGGATCTGAGGACCCATGCCAAATCATTTCAGTCTGCTGAGGGTTGTGCCCTCTTCACGACTGTCTTGGTGTGTTTGGACCATGATAGTTTGTTGGTGATGTGGACACCAAGGAACTTGAAGCTCTCAACCTGTTCCACTACAGCCCGTCGATGTAACTGGGGGCGTGCTCAGTCCTCTTTTTTTTCCTGTAGTCCACAATAATCTCCTTTGTCTTGATCACGTTGAGGGAGAGGGTGAAATCCTGGCACCACATGGCCAGGTCTCTGACCTCCTCCCTATAGGCTGTCTCATCGTTGTCTGTGATCAGGCCTACCACTGTTGTGTCGTCGGAAAACTTAATGATGGTGTTGGAGTCGTGTCTGGCCATGCAGTCATGGATGAACAAGGAGTACAGGAGGAGACTGAGCACGCACCCCTGAGGGGCCCCCGTGTTGAGGATCAGTGTGGCAGACGTGTTGTTACCTACCCTTACCACCTGGGGGTGGCCCGTCAGGAAGTCCAGGATCCAGTTGCAAAGGGAGGTGTTTAGTCCCAGGATCCTTAGCTTAGTGATGAGCTTTGAGGGCACTATGGTGTTGAACGCTGAGCTGTTGTCAATGAATAGCATTCTCACGTAGGTGTTCCTCTTGTCCAGGTGGGAAAGGACAGTGTGGAGTGCAATAGAGAATGCATCATCTGTGGATCTGTTGGGGCGGTATGCAAATTGAGTGGGTCTAGGGTTTCTGGGATAATGGTGTTGATGTGAGCCATGACCAGCCTTTCAAAGCACTTCATGGCTACAGACGTCAGTGCTACGGGTCGGTAGTCATTTAGGCAGGTTATCTTAGTGTCCTTGGGCACGGGGACTATGGTGGTCTGCTTGAAACATGTTGGTATTACAGACTCATTCAGGGACATGTTGAAAATGTCAGTGAAGACACTTGCCAGTTGGTCAGCACATTCTCGGAGTACACGTCCTGGAAATCCGTCTGGCCCTGCGGCCTTGTGAATGTTGACCTGCTTAAAAGTCTTACTCACATAGGCTACGGAGAGTGGGATCACATAGTCATCCAGAACAGCTGATGCTCTCATGCATGCTTCAGTGTTGCTTGCCTCGAAGCGAGCATAGAAGTGATTTAGCTCGTCTGGTAGGCTTGTGTCACTGGGCAGTTCGCGGCTGTGCTTCCCTTTGTAGTCTGTAATAGTTTTCAAGCCCTGCCACAACCGACGAGCGACAGAGCCCGGTGTAGTACGATTCAATCTTAGTCCTGTGTTGACTCTTTGCCTGTTTGATGGTTCGTCGGAGGGCATAGCGCGATTTCTTATAAGCTTCCGGGTTAGAGTCCCGTTCCTTGAAAGCAGCAACCCTTTAGCTCAGTGGGGATGTTGCCTTTAATCCATGGCTTCTGGTTGGGGTATGTACGTACGGTCACTGTGGGGACGACGTCATCGATGCACTTATTGATGAAGCCAGGGACTGATGTGGTGTACTCCTCAATGCTATCTGAAGAATCCTGGAACATATTCCAGTCTGTGCTAGCAAAACAGTCCTGTAGCTTAGCATCTGCGTCATCTGACCACTTTTTTATTAACCGAGTCACTGGTGCTTCCTGCTTTAGTTTTTGCTTATAAGCAGGAATAAGGAGGATAGAGTTATGGTCAGATTTGCCAAATGGAGGGCGAGGGAGAGCTTTGTATACGTCTCTGTGTGTGGAGTAAAGGTGGTCTAGAGTTTTTTTGCCTCTGGTTGCACATTTAACATGCTGATAGAAATTAGGTAGAATGGATTTAAGTTTCCCTGCATTAAAGTCCCCGCCCACTAGGAGTGCTGCCTCTGGATGAACGTTTTCCTGTCTGCTTATGGCCTTATACAGCTCATTGAGTGCAATCTTAGTGCCAGCATCAGTTTGTGGTGGAAACTCTCTTGGTAAATAGTGTGGTCTACAGCTTATCATGAGATACTCTACCTCAGGCGAGCAAAACCTTGAGACTTCCTTAGTATTAGATTTTATGCACCAGCTGTTGTTTACAAATATACACAGACCGCCACCCCTTTTCTTACCGGAGTCAGCCGTTCTATCCTGCCGATGTAGCGTATAGCCCGCTAGCTGTATGTTATCCATGTCGTCGTTCAGCCACGACTCAGTGAAACATAAGATATTACAGTTTTTAATGTCCCGTTGGTAGGATAACCTTAGTCTTAGGTCATCCAATTTGTTTTCAAATGATTGAACATTGGCTAATAGGATTGATGGAAGAGGCAGTTTACCCGCTCGCCGTCGGATCCTTACAAGGCACCCCGACCTACGTCCACGATATCTCTGTCTCTTTCTCATGCGAATGACGGGGATTTGGGCCTTGTCGGGTGTCTGTAGAATATCCTTCGCGTCCGACTCGTTGAAGAAAAAATCTGAGTAATCGCTGTCCTGATATCCAGAAGCTATTTTTGGTCATAAGAGACGGTGGCAGAAACATTATGTACAGAATAAATTACAAATAACGTGAAAAAACACACATAATAGTACAATTGGTTAGAGGGCTGTAAAACGTCAGCCATCTTCTCCGGCGCCATTTTATACCACCCCTACCTTGTCACAACACAACTGATTGGCTCAAACACATTAAGAAGGAAAGAAATTCCACAAATTAACTTTTAAGAAGGCACACCTGTTAATTGAAATGCATTCCAGGTGACTACCTCATGAAGCTGGTTGAGAAAATGCCAAGAGTGTAAGAAGCTGTCATCAAGGCGAAGGGTGGCTACTTTGAAGAATCTGAAATATAAAATATATTTTGATTTGTTTAACAGTTTTTTGGTTACTACATGATTACATATGTGTTATTTCATCATTTTGATGTCTTCACTATTATTCTACAATGTAGAAAATAGTTTAAAAAAAAAGAAAAACCCTTGAATGAGTAGGTGTGTCCAAACTTTCGACTGGTACTGTATATATACATTTCCATTTTTCTCTGCCTCAATAGCCCCCTACAGGCTTGGGAACCTGGGCTTCAGCCCCTGTAAACCCCTGCAATAATCTGGCCCTGTCAGTGACAACAGCAAGCAAATAAAAATATTACTCATTAAATATAAATATATAATTTGACAGGATCTTAGCAGCAGGGAGGCCATGCCTGATGTATTATAACAGCAAGCAGGATGGATGTTAATAATAAAAACTTTGAGCCAACTGCAACCCCCTGTTACTGAATCATCTCTCTATCTGATCCACTGAGCCAAACCCACCTGTTACTGAATCACCTCTCTATCTGATCCACGGCAAACCTGAATACTCTCTATCTGATCCACTGAGCCAAACCCACCTGTTTCTGAATAATCTCTCTATCTGATTCACTGAGCCAAACCCAACTGTTCCTGAATCATCTCTCTATCTGATCCAATGAGCCAAACCCACCTGTTCCTGAATAATCTCTCTATCTGATCCACTGAGCCAAACCCAACTGTTCCTGAATCATCTCTCTATCTGATCCAATGAGCCAAACCCACCTGTTCCTGAATCATCTCTCTATCTGATCCACTGAGCCAGACCCACCTGTTCCTGAATCATCTCTCTATCTGATCCACTGAGCCAAACCCACCTGTTACCGAATCATCTCTCTATCTGATCCACTGAGCCAACCCCACCTGTTCCTGAATCATCTCTCTATCTGATCCACTGAGCCAAACCCACCTGTTCCTGAATCATCTCTCTATCTGATCCACTGAGCCAAACCCACCTGTTACTGAATCATCTCTCTATCTGATCCACTGAGCCAAACCCACCTGTTCCTGAATCATCTCTCTATCTGATCCACTGAGCCAAACCCACCTGTTCCTGAATCACCTCTCTATCTGATCCACTGAGCCAAACCGACATGTTCCTGAATCATCTCTCTATCTGATCCACTGAGCCAAACTCACCTGTTACTGGAAGAGGTATAGAGACAGGTAGAGATAGAGACACTTCATAGAGATGGATACAAACTTCATTTCATAGTCATGGTGTTGGTAAAGCATAAGAGATAAATAGTGGCTATTTACTCCATGTGTTGTGAGTCTTGTTCCTAGTACATGCCTTTTCAACACAACATCTTCAAATTGCCTGTTTAATTGGTTCAAGTGGAGATTGTCATAGGTTCATCGAAATATTATTGCAATATGTCTAATCCTAGCCTCAACCCTAACGTTAACCCTAACCCTAACTCTAACCCTAAAGCTAACTCTATGTACACATCTCGGCTAAACCTTAACCCTCAACCCTAACCCTAATTTGTTTCAACCGTAATCCTAACTGCCCCACAAAGGACTCCCCCATCTTTAATTCCCAATTTAACCCCTGAAGAAGACCGTTAGTACTACTAGGAATACTGATGCACATCCGTTAAAATGTTTCCCCTCACATCAGAGCTTTCCATTTGCCATGCACCAACAACCCTAGAAGCTGAGGATAGTGTTGAGAGGCTAGTGCCTTGTGGCTATTGCTTCTGAAAAACGAGGTAGTGTACGCACCATTGCAACTTCCCATAAACTGTCTGCGGACACCATCAAAGATATCACATCTTGTATATTCTGTAGGCTCCACAACCTCATATTCTTGTTTTCAGTTAAACATTAAAACGACAAATAATGACATTACGTGTTTGTGAGGAAACAAAGTGAATCATCCAAAAGCAGCAGGCTTTATATTGGAAGTGTGTCATTGACTAATCACATACCAACAGTAATGTTCTCTCCCTCTCTCCCTATGTTAGATTGGTGCTCTGTTACATGATGAATCATCTCTGAGTCTCCAAAACGCTGCGTTTGGAAATGTGGTTTTCTGGTTTTAATTTGGACACAGACACCGTCTCAATTTCGTCTCAGCTGTGAGACACCTCGCTTTCATTTGTTTTCTCAAAGTTGCAGATGCGACCAAGGTTGCGTCTGAAATAGCACCCTGTTACTTATATAGTGCCCTACTTTTGACCAGAGCTCTATGGGTCCTGGTTAAAAGTAGTGCACTCTATAGGGAGGGTGTAAGGGAGCGATATCCTCTGTGTTTTTAGAGGGATTATGATGAATTGATTCTTCCCCCCTCCTATCCATGTGCTACCTACACACATGCCATTTATCAAAAGGGACCAATAAAAACAAAGATGAGCCTAGGAGCTGTGCTACTGCCACAGTATGGAGGTTGTGGGAGAGAGACCACTACACTACAGCTGGTGGGGGATACCACAGGGCTAACTGCCCTGGGCCAAGTGGGGATTACACACACACACACACACACAACTCTGTCTGTGTGTTAAGACTCTGATTGACACTGTTTGTGATAGCTGCAGTTGTTTGTAATCTTCAAATGTATCTGCAACTTGTGACACTGTCTTTTGTGTGTATTTTGTATTTTATGCATTTTGTGCCAGCTCTACGCTACAGACCCCCAGTGCGCCTCCACAGCCCGGAACGGCCTGTGCCAGCTCCTCGCACCAAACCAGTGGTGCCTGTCACCAGCCCGGTACGCCCCGTACCTGCTCCCCGCACCAAACCAGTGGTGCGTGTATCCAGTCCAGTACGGCCCGTACCTGCTCCCCGCACCAAACCAGTGGTGCGTGTCGCCAGCCCGGTACGTCCCGTACCTGCTCCCCGCACCAAACCAGTGGTGCGCGTATCCAGTCCGGTACGGCCTGTGCCAGCTCCTCGCACCAAACCAGTGGTGCGTGTCTCCAGTCCGGCATGACCCTTGCCTGCTCCTCGCACCAGACCAGTGGTGCGTGTTCCCAGTCCAGCTCCGGTCAGCTGCTCCACTCCGGAGCCAGAGCAGTCCGCTCCACCGGTGCCCAGTCCAGCTCCGGTCAGCGGCTCCACTCCGGAGCCAGAGCAGTCCACTCCACCGGGGTCCAGTTCAGCTCCGTCAGCGGCTCCACTCCAGACCCAGAAGTCAGCCCCTCTCCAGGGTCGGGGCCTCCCACACCAGCGTCCAGACAGGGCTTGGTGCATCGCGGGAGGATTGCCGATCCAGGCCCAGACGTCAGCCCCTCTCCAGCTTCGGGGTCTCCCACACCAGGGTCCAGACAGGGCTTGGTGCATCGTGGGAGGAAGGAGAGGGGAAGCATCGCGCCAAGGTCCAGACCAGACCAGGGGTGCAACGGGGAGGCAGAGAGGGAGAGGTCGTCACGCCCGGAGCCGGAGCCGCCTCTGAGGCTGAATGTCCACCCGGACCCTCCCCTAATGAGTCAGGTTGGTGCGCCCGGAGTACGCACCTTTGGGGGGTACTGTCACGCCCTGACATAGAGTTGGCTATTTGGTGAGTCAGGGTGTGAATATAATATATGTGTGGGAATTTCTATGTGGACATTCTATGTCATTGCATTTCTATGTTTGGCCGGGTGTGATTCCCAATCAGAGGCAGCTGTCGCTCGTTGTCTCTGATTGGGGCTCATACTTAGGTAGCCATGTTGCCTACCTTAGTTGTGGGATCTTGTTTGTGTTCACATTTACATTTACGTCATTTAGCAGACGCTCTTATCCAGAGCGACTTACAAATAGGTCCTGTTAGGCTTGTTGTGTGTATAGCCCATAGGACTTCACGTTTTCGTTGTTTTGTTATTTTGTCAAGTATTTACTCGTCTTAATAAATATGTATGCATATCACGCTGCACCTTGGTCTGACCCGTCTCTCAACGATCGTGACATGGTGTTTCCAAGCATTTGGCACGTCCTTTTCATTCTGCTGATGATTACTTCTGGTGACTGAGTAAATTCCTGTCACCTTCACTAAAGGAAAGGAGAGCAAGACGTATTGTTTTGCTCCTTGAGATGGTGACGGGCTCCTTGATATGGAGACGGATGTGCTGGCAATATGCTGACTGGTCATACACACTCTCTCACACACACAGGAGAGGAACACACTTGGAAAAAATCAGTCACACATGAGTTTCCGGGGGGGTTGGAGTCCTTGGCATGTCCATGTACTCTGAGGATAAAGTATTTTCAGTGATTAATGTGTTGTGACAGTGAGTGTTGGACCATTTGGTTAGCCATAAGGCACACTCTTCAATGGCCATAAGGCTATACCAGTGACAAATACAGATGTTATATGGCCCCTCCACACACCCTCACACACATACAGTGTCACACAATTGTTCATGCAGTACCAATCAAAAGTTTGGACACACCTACTCATTCAAGGGTTTTCTTTATTTTTACATTGTAGAATAATAATGAAGACATCAAAACTATGAAATAACACATATGGAATCATGTAGTAACCAAAAAAGTGTTAAACGAATGAAATTATATTTGAGATTTGAGATTGTTCAAAGTAGCCACCCTTTCCCTTGATGACAGCTTTGCACACTCTTGACATTCTCTCAACCAGCTTCATAAGGTAGTCACCTGGAATGCATTTCAATTAACAGGTGTTGAATGAGTAGCTGTGTCCAAACTTTTGACTGGTAGTGTATATATGTCAATTTTCTTCTGCAGTACGCTGTGTGATGTTTCTGCACTTTAGAAATGAGAGGCTGTTCTGAGGTGACTCAGATGTCTGTTATTGCTTCATATGAGCCTTAAGGATCATACCCTTGATTTTCAATTTTCGCCTAAAATGACATACCCAAATCTAACTGCCTGTAGCTCAGGACCTGAAGCAAGGATATGCATATTATTGATATCATCTGAAAGGAAACACTTAACAGTTTGTGGAAATGTGAAATTAATGTAGGAGAATATAACACATTAGATCTGGTAAAAGATAATACAAACAAAAAAACATGCGTTTTCTATTTATTATTTAGTTGAATCGTCTTTGAAATGCAAGAGAAAGGCCAGACAGTGATGTAGGAATGTAGGTGTAATTTAGAGTTTGTCCACATAATGGCAGCATTGTGTGTGCAAAGTTTCAGACTGATCCAGTGAAGGAGCCAGAGACAGCAGGGGGTCAAACTATAGAACCCAGTTCCTACATTTGAATATAAAAACGGATTTTATCAAACAAAACTATGCTACATTTTATCTCTGGGATCCTCAGGATGACAAATCAGAGCAAGATTACTGAATGTAAGTACATTATTTACCTTCAGAGGTGAAAGTATCAAACCAGTTACCGTGACAGAAGTGTTTTGTTGTTGCGCACTATCCTCAAACAGTAGCATGGTATTTTTTAGCTGTAATAGCTACTGTAAATTGGACACTGCAGTTAGATTAACAAGTATTTAAGCTTTCTGCCCATGTCTATGTCCTGGAAAGTTCTAGTCACATATCGCATATTGAGCAGCAACCGTCCCGGTATAGGGACGCCAATCCCGTAGAGGTTAAAGTCTTCAACCATAAGAGCCAGTCTTACACGCCATTACAGGTCTGCTTTTCAAACTATTATTTCATTGAGGGGTTTATGAACATTATTATACAATTTGCTGCTATTCCACCTGGGCCTTAGTTCTATAGCTTTAGGTTGATAATAGACACTCAGTCACAAGCGTTATGGTGACTCATCAAGGACAAGACAAATGCCACAGTATTCACCTATATCTGTCCCTTAGTGAAAAATACACTTCTATTAAAGCACTGAATGCAAGTTGGAAGCATATTATCTCATTGTATACACCGTATAGTACAGTACATCATTTCAAACCGATATTTCATTCAACCAAGGTTCTTTGCTTTATGAATAATACATGAAAATGTCCTGCAACACATAAACGCCCATAAAGGAAAAAACATCAATTTGGTGTGTGTTGATAATCTCTGTCAGACTGGGGGAAACAGATGGCATAGATGCTATGTTGGACAAACTCCAGACAGACCCACTCTCTGCTCAGTGTAGAGTTGACTATGAAACACGTCCTTGACTCTGGCAGGGTTACTCGCTGAGAGTTTCTCAGAGATCTGTACTGTAGATCCCTGAAAAGTTGTGTTGTACTGGAATGACTTCAAGGCAGTGGCGTGTATTCATGGATGCCAAGGGAAGCCAGGTTTCACCCAAAAATGGGCAATTTATTTGTATTTAAAAAAAAATATTTGTCCTTGGTCTCACTGTGTTTAATAATTTTCCTTAAATTTGCAAGAGGCTGAATGTATCTCACCGGAGAAAGCATCCGAGCGAGCGAAACAGCGCCCCCTCTGTCTCTGTATGTGTAGCCCATCTATCTGATGCTGTCCGGTCAAAAAGAGTATGATATTGTTGCCACCCATAGCATTGAATGAAAGTGAAGCCAGCGAGCATTTGGCCTCCCTTGATTAAAAATAAATAAAATAATAGCCAATCAACGTTAAGCTAAAGTGAGTGAGCTCAAATGTTAAATGTCCTGGCACACCAAAAAACAGTGTTAAGGGAAGCCAGTTTGGATTTGGCTTCACACCAATCACATCACATCAAAAGCCAAATGTAATTGACAGAAATAACTTGAATTGTTGCATCTCGTTGTATTGTTGTCCTTCGGTTGCTAGCTAGCTAGCTAAAATTGGCCCTTTCCTAAATTAGTCATGGATCGAGATAGGGATTTGGACTTGTGGTTTTACTTAATTCTCTGTACTGGCCAATGATTATAAAGGAGATTCTGATCCAAGCATAAATTCATACGTTTTGCCCATTGCCTGAGAGGATGGAAGTTCAATATGTAGCTAGATATAGTAGGCTAATGTTAACTAGCTGGCTCATTGTTGCCCATGAAAGGAAGTTAGGCTAGCAAGCAAGCATTTTAGCCTGGTAGCCTAGGACAACAAAAACTAAAAGTGTGTACTGTAAAAAATTAATAAATAAAAATAATAATAAAGTGTGTACTGTATGATAGAGTCATAGACCATTTCGGTAAAATGAAAGAGAGGAGGATGGCATTGGCATTTCTCTACAAGTAGGGTGAGACAACATATTTGTTTCTACTTGCAAGCACACACACACACATGCACAGAGAGAGAAATCAGTAACATGGACAGCCAAATCATATTAAGCTTACTTTGATTGGACTAAATTGTTTTTTGTATCTTCTAGTTAGCATAGGTGATTTGATGATGTTGAAATGTCAAAGTTGAAATGGTGCTGGCTGGAATAGTGGAGGCAACTCCTGTTTTCTTTGCGACTTGCGGTAACTGTCTGTGGTTCTAAATCAACAGTTGTTTAGTAGTCCGAAAATGTCGGAATCATTAACTTGCTTGACCATGCTGTAGGTCATGTAACTGTTTGTTACATGCAATATGCTTTGTGGACTTCACCGGACAGATGTTGCTCTCCAGTTTTGTGATGAAACCCCTGTGTGGTTGAATTTATTCTACCACTGTGTCTTCTTATTGTCTCGGCCTTAGGCATATATATCACAGTGGCAAAGAATATGAACTAACAGGTTATAGAGCAAACAATGCAATTATCAGAACATATAGGTTGTAATATGGCACATTTTTCCTTTCTTGGCTTCCTCAGTGAATTTACCCACGCACCGCTACCGCTTCAAGGGCAGAATATATAACAACTCCGTGTCCAACTTCTAAGTCTTCGTCATCTCAGAGACTATATAGAGGCCAGAAATTGCCTCTGCACTTCAGAGTAACCCTACCCTCATTCCTTCTCCAACAAAAAACTCCTCTATGGCTGAGATGGGGGAAGAAAATCAGAAGTTAGAGCTGAGACACACTGGGGTTCGCTGAGGGTGTTCAGTTTGATTTGTGACAGAAAGCATTATTAGTGGGAACCCCTCCTGTGACCCTTTATTTAAATTATGCCTATGAGGGTTTGGTGAAATGGGGCTCAGCCTGTAGGCGGTGTGGCTCTAGCCCTGTCCTACAGAGAACCTGATTGAAAAGGCAGAGGGAAACAGCTATAACTGCACCGCTCAGAGTTTAAGTTTAACCCAACGCCATTTCAGAAGGCTTTTTGATTTGATTTTATCAAGGCATAAGGATTTCTGGAGGAAAAGTAAGAGGCAGAAAGAGAGAGAGTGAGAGAGAGAGAGAGAGAGAGAGAGAGAGAGAGAGAGAGAGAGAGAGAGAGAGAGAGAGAGAGAAAGAGAGAGAAGGAGAGATATGGAGAGAGATAGGGAGAGAGATAGGGAGAGGGTGAGGGAGGAGGGAGAGAGAGAGACAGAAGGCTTATTGTCTGATGCCTGCGTGTTCAGTATTCAAATGGCTCTCTCTTTTGCAACAACTGTTCAACCCACAGTTGCCCAAATGATTTGGCCCTATTTACTGAATATTTGCTTTGCAAAAATATTGAATATGTTGGAAGGTGACATATTTCCAGCAGCTTCCGAGGGTCTGTTTCTATTGTTCCATGGCATACCAAAACTGATTAAATCCCAAATGTTGGTTTCTGTGTCACACACATAGGAATGAAAGTGGTTGTTTGGACCAATGAATGGATAGACAGACAGACAGACAGACAGACAGACAGACAGACAGACAGACAGACAGACAGAGAGACAGACAGAAGTCTGTATGTGTCTTTTGGCTTCTTCAGATGGCTTCTGTACTGAGAGCTGGGAAATGGAAGCTGAAACAGCCTTTTCCTTTGTCTTTCTGATGATCAATAACCCAGAGAGCTAAGAAGCGGCTAACGATCAGCATAATCACTCAGTCCCCAGAGCACTCAGTCACCTCCAGTGGTACTTTATAATGTGGAAGGATAGATATGATAGAGAGCTGCTTTTCTCAACAATAATTGGCTGTAAATATTATACGTGCTGTATTATTTATGCTCTGTTTGAGGTGCGTGCAGGTTCAGTATGTATGCAGTCCATAAAATGTAAATGCATATGTACAAGAGGTGAGGGAACGGAGGAAAAACTCAGAGTTGTTTTATTTGTTGGAACAAGGGAGGAATGGAGGGATAGAGGGATGGGGTAAGACTAAGCAGAAGAGGTGTTTGGTTAGATAGCTTGTCCCCAAAGGTAGCAATACGTACATATCAATTTCATGAGAAATCTGATTCTAACTAAAGAATGCAAATGTTTTAATGACTGAACCTCAAAACGTGTGTGTTTGTGTGTGTGTGTGTGTGTGTGTGTGTGTGTGTGACTGAATGTCGGCAATAGGGAGGACACAAGTTAACATACCAGGGAGGATGTCACGATCGTCATAACAAGTGGACCAAGGCGCGATATGCATACATCTTTTAATGAGTACTTATTAACATTCACAAAACAACAAAACGATACGTGAAGTCCTAAGGTTAACAAAACACAAACCTCTCCGGAACATGATCCCACAAATAACAAGTGCAAAACAGGCTGCCTAAGTATGGTTCCCAATCAGAGACAACAAGCCACAGCTGCCTCTGATTGGGAACCACCCCGGCCAACATAGAAACACATGAACTAGAACATGAACATAGAACACTAAACATAGAAACTAACACCCTGGCTCAACATATAAGAGTCCCCAGAGCCAGGGCGTGACAGTAACCCCCCCAAAGGCGCGGACTGCGACCGCGCCACACAAACTCAAGAGGGTAGGGGCTGGGTGGGCATTCCGCCTCAGAGGCGGATCCGGCTCCGGGCGTGACCACCACTCTCTCGCTACCCCCCCGTAGCGCCCCTGGTCTGGTCTGGCCCCGCTGGCCGGAGCTGGACTGGACACCGGTGGAGCGGATTGCTCAGGCTCCGGTGTGGAGCAGCTGACCAGGCACGGGCTGTGCCTGACCAGGCACCGGTGGAACAGGCACGGGCTGTGCCGGACTGACGACGCGCACCACTGGCTTGGTGCGGGGAGCAGGAACGGGCCGGACCAGGCTGACGACGCGCACCCCTGGCTTGGTGCGGGGAGCAGGAACAGGCCGGACCGGGCTGACGACGCGCACCCTGGCTTGGTGCGGGAGCAGGAACAGGCCGGACCGGTCTGACGACGCCGCACCCCTGGCTTGCGCGGGAGCAGGAACAGGCCGGACCGGGCTGACGACGCGCACCACTGGCTTGGTGCGGGGAGCAGGAACAGGCCGGACCGGGCTGGCGACGCGCACCACTGGCTTGGTGCGGGGAGCAGGAACGGGCCGGACCGGGCTGGCGACGCGCACCACTGGCTTGGTGAGGGGAGCAGGAACGGGCCGGACCGGGCTGACGACGCGCACCCCTGGCTTGGTGCGGGGAGCAGGAACAGGCCGGACCGGGCTGACGACGCGCACCACTGGCTTGGTGCGGGGAGCAGGAACAGGCCGGACCGGGCTGGCGACGCGCACCACTGGCTTGGTGCGGGGAGCAGGAACAGGCCGGACCGGGCTTGCGACGCGCACCACTGGCTTGGTGCGGGGAGCAGGAACAGGCCGGACCGGGCTGATGACGCGCACCACTGGCTTGGTGCGGGGAGCAGGAACAGGCCGGGCCGGGCTGGCGACGCGCACCACTGGCTTGGTGCGAGGGGCAGGAACAGGCCGGGCCGGGCTGGCGACGCGCACCACTGGCTTGGTGCGAGGGTCAGGAACGGGTCGGGCCGTACTGGGAACACGCACCACTAACTTAGTGCGGGGAGCAGGAACGGGTCGGGCCGGACTGGGAACACGCACCACTAACTTAGTGCGGGGGGCAGGAACGGGCCGGACCGGGCTGGCGACGCGCACCACAGGCTTGGTGCGGGGAGCAGGAACAGGCCGGACCGGGCTGTGGAGACGGACTGGAGGTCTGGAGCGAAGAGCTGACACAACCCGTCCTGGCTGAATGCCTATTACTACACACTCTGTGTGAGGCATCAGCACAGGACGTACAGGGCTGTGCACTCGTACTGGCACTACAGCAATTGGGACTGGCGCAGGATATCCGGGACCGAGGAGGGGTACTGGAGGCCACGAGCGTTGAGCCGGCACACTCCGTCCTGGCTGCATGCCCACCTTAGCACGACACGTGCGTGGTGCTAGCACAGGACATACAGGACTGTGCCGGACCACTCGCGGCACAGTATGCAGCTCCGCATACCTCGGAACCTGCCCAGTCTCACGCTGCCTAGCCTGAGTACTGGGAGTTGGCTCTGCTCTACCTCTAGGCTCCGCCAACCTCCCTTCCAGACCCCCAAACCCGGTGGCCTCCTCTCCTAATCCGCCGATACGTCCTGTAGCTGCCTCCAGCATCCCCGTCGTCCATGCCGTGTACCCCCCCCCAAAAAATTATTGGGGTTCCCTCTCGCCTGTCCGACGACGACCCGGTTGCCGCCGCTTCTCCTCTCCTGCCTGGGCATCCTCCCTCATCGCCCTCCGGTAGGCGGCGGAGGCTCTAGTGGATCCTCCTCGGTTGGGGAAGATCACCGAGGAGGACATCCACTAGCGTTACCTCCGGCGTTTGCTCCTGGACACGCTGCTTCGTCCTTATTTGGTGGGATCTTCTGTCACGATCGTCATAACAAGTGGACCAAGGCGCAGCGTGATATGCGTACATCTTTTAATGAGTACTTATTAACAATCACAAAACAACAAAACGATACGTGAAGTCCTAAGGTTAACAAAACACAAACCTCTCCGGAACATGATCCCACAAATAACAAGTGCAAAACAGGCTGCCTAAGTATGGTTCCCAATCAGAGACAACAAGCCACAGCTGCCTCTGATTGGGAACCACCCCGGCCAACATAGAAACACATGAACTAGAACATGAACATAGAACACTAAACATAGAAACTAACACCCTGGCTCAACATATAAGAGTCCCCAGAGCCGGGGCGTGACAGAGAAAATGAAAAAGCTACCTAGGAAATATAAAATGTTAGCATTGAAATTCTCCTCACAATTTTACCATCTTGAATCCAAATACATTTTTACCATACTGCTGTTCAAGCCAGACTATTGTCCTCAGCACATCCAAATTCCCTAAGATGGTATTTGCAGTGTTGAAATAGACTCTTTAATCTTGAGATGCTTCAAAATGTACATGCCTGAAGACATGTCAAAGAACAATTCCTCAGAAAAACAAGCAAAGAGAGTTTTAATTCCCACAGAGCCATCTATTTATATGGCTGTATCATCTAACTCCCCCTCCTATATGGGAGGAGAACACACACACATCCAAATACACACAAACACACACACAGAGAGAGGAGCAATGAGGAGCTTTGTGTTTGCATAGACGCTCAGGAGAATGTCTTTCTCTATTCCTCTATCTCTTTCTCTATTCTGTTTTCCTATTGACAAAAGGTCCTGAATATACTTCAGAGGTGCTAGCATGTCAGACACAATCATAGGTATGCTGGTTTAAAGGTTCAACACACACTCCTGCATGGAATTGAAATGTAGCTGAGAAAAGAACAGCAAGAAGAATGTCCTTGAGTCACCATAGTTCCCCAGAGACAGCAATCCTGATCGCTCATTACAAACACCATGGAAACGACAGACCAGATGCATGCCAACCATCACCTGCCACTCACTTGTCATCACTGTCACAGACACAGACACACACATACAGACACATCCCCCCCTTCTCTCTCTCTCTCTCTCTCTCTCGCTCTCTCTCTCTCGCTCTCTCCCTGGCACAGGGTTACACATAGATCTCAACTTAATTTTAAAACGAGTGTGTGGGTGTGTGTGTGTGTGGTGTGCTCTTGAGTAAATGTACATAAATCCATCAAAACAGACAGCAATTTTAGTCAATGCCACCTAGCCCTTCAACAGTGCAGCCTAGGAGAGGAGAGAGAAAAGGGAGTATTTGTCAAACAGAACTCTGCCATCCCCCTGTATTGCCTTGTTGTGTTATGCACAGACCCTGATATGGCAGACAGCCCTCAGACTTTGTCCTTTAATAATCCAATCACTGAGGAGGTACAGACGAGGCGACGAGGAGGACCAGTAGGAGGAGGAATATTTTCAGGCTTCATTTGTTGGTATCATAAAAAGTTTTTGTGATGTTGTTTAGTTTATTTGTTCTTAAACAAAAAATATTACCTCCCTGTGTTATTTTCTCCTGTAAGGGCACTGGCCCTCTAACTGAGGTGAAGTGGCCTAGCGTGAGGTGTTTGTTTATTTTTCTGGAACATGACTCTGCTCTCCTGTATAACAAGGAGTGGAGGTATTCAGAACACTAGTGGAATACACTTTACAGTACACAGTCAAATATACTGTTCATCCACCAATGTTTGGAGTCTTTTTTTTAACATGTTTTTTTTAAACATATTCCTAATCAGGGTACTTTCCATTCTCTCTCCTCTCTCTGTCTTAGTCGATTAAATACATTGTCGCACCACACACACGGATCAATGTTATCTGATGGCCAAGCCGAGTCTGTGATTGCACACGGAAACAGTGTGTTTGTTTCCTTATTAACGTGTGAGCTGGCACTCCAAGGGGGGGGGCAACGTCAACAGCCAGAACAGCTAGAAAAACCCATCTCCCAAGGGTAACCATGGGGAACCTGTCAATAGATCCCTCTGCGCTGCATGGAGATACCAGCCTCAGCTCTACCAGCCTCAGAAGACTCCAGGTGATAAGGCTTTGATGTATCACTGAAACTGCAACATGATTATAACAGCTGAAGAACCATGAAATATCACCATGGATATGAAATATACCAGTAATCATTATTGAATATGAGTTGGAGTAAATGCTTCCTGTCCTAATCCCTCTGCCTTCTACAGCCCCCCTCTTTCTTTATTTTCTCTCATTCCCTCTTTTAAACCGTGACCCTCTGGCCCGGCAGGTGCCGTGTGACTCACCAGGAGAACATGTGTCATTAGGAGCATGTAATATGACCATGCCTGTAACAAGCACACAGCACAGCACAGAACAGCGGCTCTGGCCCTCAGCTGACAAATGCAGTGTGTAACCAGGCTGTCTGTACCTGGACAGGATAATGCCTGGCTTCAGATCCCTAAAGGGGAACTATTCTCCCACAGCAGGAGCATCTCTCTCCCAACACAGCCCTGACTGACTCAAAGAAGAGGAGGAGGAGGAGGAGGAGGAGGAGGAGGAGGAGAAGGAGGAGGAGGAGGAGGAGGAGGAGGAGGAGGAGGAGGAGGAGGAGAGAGAGAGGGCTAGGTGAGAGGAGGATAGAATAAGCTGAAATGGGAAGGGAAAATAGTCCTTATACTCCTTTGTGGCTATTTGGAGAAAAAACACAGTGATAGGAGATACAGTACCAGTCAAAGTTTGGACACCCCTACTCATTCAAGGGATTTTCTTTATTTTTTAAACTATTTTCTACATTGTAGAATAATAGTGAAGACATCAAAACTATGAAAGAACACATATGGAATCATGTAGTAACCAAAAAAAGTGTTAAACAAACAAAAAAATATTTTATATTTGAGATTCTTCAAAGTAGCCACCCTTTGCCATGATGACAGTTTTGCACACGCTTGGCATTCTTTCAACCAGCTTCATGAGATAGTCACCTGGAATGCATTTCATTTAACAGGTGTGCCTTGTTAAAAGTTAATTTGTGGAATTTCTTTCCTTCTTAATGCGTTTGAGCCAATCAGTTGTGTTGTGACAAGGTAGGGGTGGTATACAGAAGATAGCCCTATTTGGTAAAAGACCCATATTATGGCAAGAACAGCTCAAATAAGCAAAGAGAAACGAAAGTCCATCATTACTTTAAGACATGAAGGTCAGTCAATACGGAACATTTCAAGAACTTTGAACGTTTCTTCAAGTGCAGTCGCAAAAACCATTAAGCGCTATGATGAAACTGGCTCTCATGAGGACCGCCACAGGAAAGGAAGACCCAGAGTTCATTAGAGTTTACTGCACCTCAGATTGCAGCCCAAATAAATGCTTCACAGAGTTCAAGTAACAGATACATCTCAACATCAGCTGTTCAGAGGAGACTGTGTGAATCAGGCCTTCATGGTCGAATTGCTGCAAAGAAACCACTACTAAAGGACACCAATAAGATGAAGAGACTTGCTTGGGCCAAGAAACACAAGCATTTTACATTTACGTCATTTAGCAGACGCTCTTATCCAGAGCGACTTACAGTTAGTGAGTGCATATATTTTCATACTAGACCCCCGTGGGAATCGAACCCACAACCCTGGTGTTGCAAACACTATGCTTTACCAATTGAGCTACACGGGACAAGCAATGGACATTAGACCGGTGGAAATCTGTCCTTTGGTCTGATGAGTCCAAATTTGAGATTTATGGTTCCAACCGTGTCTTTGTGAGAAGCAGAGTAGGTGAAAAGATGATCTACGCATGTGTGGTTCCCACCATGAAGCATGGAGGAGGAGGTGTGATGGTGGGGGGGGTGCCTTGCTGGTGACACTCTCAGTGATTTATTTAGAATTCAAGGAACACTTAACAAGCATGGCTACCACAGCATTCTGCAGCGATACGGTTTGCACTTAGTGAGATTATCATTAGTTTTTCAACAGGACAATGACCCAACACACCTCCAGGCTGTGTAAGGTCTATTTGACCAAGAAGGAAAGTGATGGAGTGCTGCATCAGCTGACCTGGCCTCCACAATCACCCGACCTCAACCCAATTGAGATGCTTTGGGATGAGTTGGACCGCAGAGTGAAGGAAAAGCAGCCAACAAGTGCTCAGCATATGTGGGAACTCCTTCAAGACTGTTGGAAAAGCATTCCAGGTGAAGCTGGTTGAGAGAATGCCAAGAGTGTGCAAAGCTGTCATCAAGGCAAAGGGTGGCTACTTTGAAGAATCTAAAATCTAAAATATTTTGATTTGTTTAACACTTTTTTGGTTACTACATGATTCCATATGTGTTATTTCATAGTTTTGATGTCTTCACCATTATTCTACAATGTAGAAAATAGTAAAAATAAAGAAAAACCCTTGAATGAGTAGTTGTGTCCAGACTTGTCACTGGTACTGTACATTACATAGAGAAAGTAAGCTTAGTCCTGTCCAAATATGAGTTACTTTACTCAACCTTTCTCTTTGTTTCTCCTGATATTTAGGGATAGACCAGGAGTTGTGTGTGTGTGTGTGTCCTTGCTTGCTTGCTCCTGTGTTTCTTGCCTCTCTCTCTATGTGTCGGCAGTAAAGCAGCTTTTGTGAGGGCTTAATGAGGGACTAGGGCGGAGAAGAGGAGCAGCAGCCTTCTCCCCTCCAGCCTGCTGGCAGCTCTGAGGTGACAGTAGCCCATCATTACAACTTTACACATGGCCATCAGTTAGTCCACACCGGCCTACTCTGACATCTCCTCTGCTGCCTCCATCTTTAATGTGTGGCCTTCATGTCAGATCATATCAGGATCTGATCCCAGGAGAAAAAAAAAAGAAGGAAGGAAGGGAATTAAAGGAAATGAATCCAATAAAACTGAAAGGATCAAATACAGATCTGTGGAGGGATGTAAGGCCTACTGTAGTTCAGGTCCAGGGATCGTTATGAAGTGAGCCTTGGTTCAGGTCCAGGGATCGTGTGGAAGTGAGCCTTGGTTCAGGTCCAGGGATCGTGTGGAAGTGAGCCTTGGTTCAGGCACAGGGATCGTGTGGAAGTGAGCCTTGGTTCAGGTCCAGGGATCGTGTGGAAGTGAGCCTTGGCTCAGGCACAGGGATTGGTGTGACGTCTCAGGGCTGGAGTTTAACGAAGGTGGTTCGCTGAACCACGCTCGGGTGATAAGTAACCTTCTCTGAGATCAGAAGACTTGTCAGCTCCCCTTGCTTATGCATTTATCAATGGGCTAACAGTCTTGTGGCATGCAGGAGAAGTTGTCCACCCAAACAACTCTTCCACGCTCAATTTGAAAGCATAATATTGCTGGTATGAATCAGAAGTGGCAGTTCATGTTTGTACTGAGGACTGAGGTCCATATGCTGTTGTTATGTCCTTGGTTTGAGGCATGCTATTCAGACTGATCATTCTTTCATTTCCTTTGCTGACTCACTCATTCAGGGTCTCCTTAGCTTGTTCCGTACAAGTGTTTCCTTTGGCACATCACATTTCTATTTTCACCACATTACGGTCGATCAAAAACACATCCTCTTTACGCAAAGATCCCTACTCCATTTTGTCCAGTTCAGACCATTTCTGCCAGTTACCATACTCAGTTTAAAGTGTTAACCAGGTGCTAATAACGTGTTAATGATATACTGTATGCAGCATTTCAGCTCATTCCTTTGCAACTCATTCAGCAGGACGTCTGCCAGTCAGTGTGGAGAGTTTAGTCATTATATTCTCATTACGGAATCCCTGGATGCCTCCCTTGTCCCCAGCCAATGCAGCGCCACACAGCGAGATGAAGTGTATGCATGTGCGTGTGTGTGTGCCAACGCTTGTGTGTGAGATAAAACTTGCATTCCAGGTACTTCTTCTTCATGCGTCATTTGATTAATAGATTAATTCTGAAGTAACATGTTCTTATTCATTGTTTTCTCTGCAGGGACTCGATGGAAAAGCCTTGATTAATGGGTTGGAGAATAGGAAATGGTAATCTGCACTTTTTACAATTTATGACCTACATACTTTGCACTAGTTTAAAAATCACACACACACACACATTCCCCAACACTTTAAATGGGCCGGGGCATCTTGACTCTTTCTCAACACCTACCATCATCTTGGTGGTAATAGATTATACTGTAGATCTGTTGACCCTTGTTTTTCTCTCCATGCAGTCTTCTTTGGTGATGAAGTTCAACTAGAGAACCAGATAATAAAAGTGGGGCTGTGTCAACCTTCCCAGAGCTCTGTGTTAAACAGGGAGAACCTCCTCCTATCATGCTGCCATAAACACCAAGATCTTATTATTAAAATAACATAAAACAGAGAGGACCTGTTGCTATTCCTGTGTGTGTGTGTGTGTGTGTGTGTGTGTGTGTGTGTGTGTGTGTGTGTGTGTGTGTGTGTGTGTGTGTGTGTGTGTGTGTGTGTGTGTGTGTGTGTGTGTGTGTGTGTGTGTGTGTGTGTGTGTGCATGTGTGTGTTTGTTTCGTTTTTACTTCTATCACATCAGGGGTGCTTGTTTATTGTTTGCCTTTTGAGTCTTGGAGAAAATATTTAAACTTTCTGAAATGAAAGACGATCAGTTTTAAAAGATACAACTATCTCGTTACCTGGGTAGTTGGTTTTCTGTGTGTGCTTTTTTGTAGTTGTTGTTGGTCATGTAGATCCATCGCCCATTTTTTCAGCAGTCTTAGCAATGCCATTATTGATTGTGTATGTATTTTTTTCAGGGTGAAATATCTGCATGTGATTCTCTACAAAACATAAATAACATGGCTTCCAGACACCAACACTTCTTGGTGAGCATTGTCGTGGTGACGTCTTTTCCCTTCACCGTCACAGACACCTCTTTGACTGACCCCCAGCTCATGGAGCGATCTTCAAACAGCGTTTTGTGCGCAAGAGGAGAGCAAGGACAGCCAGGGACTAATTCCCCCCTTCATTACCATATCAATTATATCTGCAGCCTGGAAGAGAAGATGGTGCCGGTCCAGTTTGAAGAATGTATCTATGTGTTTGCTGCAGTCGTTGATATTCCTAAAGACGGATGAGATTAAAGGAGAGGCATCAAGTGGTAAGTCAAGACTGGCCTTGGACAGCACCGCCACTGACCCTTCATGAATAGACCAATCATGGCAACCCTAATACCCCTGGATGAGCTAACCCCGTACCCCCATGCTTCGTGAGCCACACACTGTGATCTGCCTTTGACTCTGTGAAGTCATCTCACACATAAAGATGAAGGAGACGAGACCAGGAGAGAAAAATGTGACATAAATGTCAATTAATTACCACAGAAAATGGCAGAGAATGTTTTTCTACAATACTTAAAGTCTGGAGAGAATATATGGTTAAATATCTCCCTAAATAATGGATGATTGTCTATTCATTTAATTAACAAAATCTCTAAGGATAAAATCCATACGTCTCTCTCATCAGTCTCTGGTTGGCGTTTTCCTGTATTGTGAAATAAAAAAGCATCTGATGTGCTGCACCCCTCTTTCTTCTCTTGCCACTGTCTAGGCCTCCATTCAGCCATGAAACCCTCCCCCGTAGATGGACGCACACTTATAGAAGTGGAAGAGGAACAGAGCTGTCTATCACTGATCAGTCATCACACACAGTGAGCACATCTCCACCACATATACACTGTAGATATCTACAAGTACTATGTTCAGTTTACATCCAGCTCTCTTTTTAGCAGTCCTTATTCTGGCCTCAAAGAAAGCCAGAAAAGAGTAGAAAAGGTAGAAAATACTATAACATTTCAAACTTGTCTCTGTACCCTCGGTATTAAGCATAGTTTGAGGAGGCAGAAAAGAAAGAGTGGAAAGAGAGCAACATTTATAACTTCTCTTGGTATCCTCTGCAGTACCAAGCATAGATTGCTGCGACATAGATCGATCCTTTTCCCTACAAAGCCTCCAAGCTGCTTCAGTACTGGAGCTAATTAAAATTCCCCCGACTCCCTCCTCTGTCATCGGTAATATTACACACACACACACGCAAACGGTAATATTATTTTAGATCAGCCGTAACCTGCTTTCTTACTGCGACCTTTTTCGCAAGAGGAAATATTGCCTGAAATTGATTCCGTTTCTTTGCATTCTTAGCTGTGGCAAAGTACTGTAGAAGATTGGGAAGGAGAAAGAAAACAATGTAAGAAGCTTCTTCATCATGGGGAGACAGGCACAGTCATTACATTACTGTGTGTGTGTGTGTGTGTGTGTGTGTGTGTGTGTGTGTGTGTGTGTGTGTGTGTGTGTGTGTGTGTGTGTGTGTGTGTGTGTGTGTGTGTGTGTGTGTGCGTGCGGTGTGTGTGTGTGTGTTTCTAAACGTGTCATTAAAGGGACTCTTTGTGATTTGACATGCATGGCCTTTTCAGTAAGGATATCAGAGTCTGAATGGGGATTTGTGAAGATTACAGCAGAGGTACAAACAAATCAACACACCTTCACCCTGTTTCAACATAATGTGTTGTCTTCCTGTTTCAATGAATATTTTCTCTCTTTTTCGTTGAGCATTGCAGGCAGCTAAGTATGGTTTCAACGACATGGCAACAACACAGCAACCCATAAACCAATCAGCTCTCCCTCTGATTAATATGATTAGCTTGCAAATATTCAGATTCAGGACAGTGAACATTAATCATCTGCAGATCCTGTGGAATTACATATGCTTAACCAATCACGGGTTTTATTCCCTAAAATGCACTCCTCCCTAATATCCATAGATCATATGTACAGTTGTATATGTAGCCTAACTAACCAATATTCATAGTGTAGCTCCTCCATGTATTCCATATCCTTAATAAGCACTAATAAACCAAATCAGAATGTTTGTAAACAAAGCCATTCTGGTTGTTCTCTAGAACGCATAGGAATGCATAGAGAACTACAGTGGGGAAAAAAAGTATTTAGTCAGCCACCAATTGTGCAAGTTCTCCCACTTAAAAAGATGAGAGAGGCCTGTAATTTTCATCATAGGTACACGTCAACTATGACAGACAAAATGAGAAAAGAAAATCCAGAAAATCACATTGTAGGATTTTTTATGAATTTATTTGCAAATTATGGTTGAAAATAAGTATTTGGTCAATAACAAAAGTTTCTCAATACTTTGTTATATACCCTTTGTTGGCAATGACACAGGTCAAACGTTTTCTGTAAGTCTTCACAAGGTTTTCACACACTGTTGCTGATATTTTGGCCCATTCCTCCATGCAGATCTCCTCTAGAGCAGTGATGTTTTGGGGCTGTAGCTGGGCAACACGGACTTTCAACTCCCTCCAAAGATTTTCTATGGGGTTGAGATCTGGAGACTGGCTAGGCCACTCCAGGACCTTGAAATGCTTCTTACGAAGCCACTCCTTCGTTGCCCGGGCGGTGTGTTTGGGATCATTGTCATGCTGAAAGACCCAGCCACGTTTCATCTTCAATGCCCTTGCTGATGGAAGGAGGTTTTCACTCAAAATCTCACGATACATGGCCCCATTCATTCTTTCCTTTACACGGATCAGTCGTCCTGGTCCCTTTGCAGAAAAACAGCCCAAAAGCATGATGTTTCCACCCCCATGCTTCACAGTAGGTATGGTGTTCTTTGGATGCAACTCAGCATTCTTTGTCCTCCAAACACGACAAGTTGAGTTTTTACCAAAAAGTTATATTTTGGTTTCATCTGACCATATGACATTCTCCCAATCCTCTTCTGGATCATCCAAATGCACTCTAGCAAACTTCAGACGGGCCTGGACATGTACTGGCTTAAGCAGGGGGACATGTCTGGCACTGTAGGATTTGAGTCCCTGCCGGCGTAGTGTGTTACTGATGGTAGGCTTTGCTACTTTGGTCCCAGCTCTCTGCAGGTCATTCACTAGGTCCCCCCATGTGGTTCTGGGATTTTTGCTCACCGTTCTTGTTATCATGTTGACCCCACAGGGTGAGATCTTGCGTGGAGCCCAAGATCGAGGGAGATTATCAGTGGTCTTGTATGTCTTCCATTTCCTAATAATTGCTCCCACAGTTGATTTCTTCAAACCAAGCTGCTTAACTGTTGCAGATTCAGTCTTCCCAGCCTGGTGCATGTCTACAATTTTGTTTCTGGTGTCCTTTGACAGCTCTTTGGTCTTGGCCATAGTGGAGTTTGGAGTGTGACTGTTTGAGGTTGTGGACAGGTGTCTTTTATACTGATAACAAGTTCAAACAGGTGCCATTAATACAGGTAACGAGTGGAGGACAGAGGAGCCTCTTAAAGAAGAAGTTACAGGTCTGTGAGAGCCAGAAATCTTGCTTGTTTGTAGGTGACCAAATACTTATTTTCCACCATAATTTGCAAATAAATTCATTACAAATCCTACAATGTGATTTTCTGGAATTTTTTTCTCTCAATTTGTTTGTCATAGTTGACGTTTACCTATGATGAAAATTACAGGCCTCTCTCATCTTTTTAAGTGGGAGAACTTGCACAATTGGTGGCTGACTAAATACTTTTTTTCCCCACTGTATATGCAGACCACCACCGGGCTAGCTAGATTATCTAGTTAATATAGTCAGTTTTCTAACATTTCTATAAAATCATCAACACTACTCTCTTGTTGTCAAGCCTCCATTTTTCTATGTTGTCAGCTAGATAGCTAGTTTGCTTCGTTCATGGAGGAAATGCTAGCTAGTTAAAAAGCTACATTGCCTTGGTTGCAGCTGACCTGTATGCTAGCCAGAGCCATGTATTTGAATGTATGTTTTTCTAAATGCATAGCCAGCCAGCTAGCTCTAATTGCAATGTTGGATAGATAGCTAATCCGTATTTTACTTTATCCAATCTTAATCCCCGGCACTGTGCAGCATGCATGTATGCAAAAACAGTAGCTATCTAATGTTAGCTAGCCCATCTGGGTTGGTCCCCTGTAGCTCAGTTGGTAGAGCATGGCGCTTGCAACGCCAGGGTTGTGTGTTCGTTTCCCACGGGGGGCCAGTATGAAAAATGTATGCACTCACTAACTGTAAGTTGCTCTGGATTAGCTTGTCTGCTAAATGACTAAAATGTAAAATGTAAAAATCTGTAGCCTACAACTACCAAGCTAACTAGCTAGTTAGCTAGCTGAGTTTTCAGTTATTGTTTCATTATTTTTCAGCTATCTTGTTTGAACACTGAATGACCACAAGCTGCCTGCCAGTGTGTGCGGTAGCTAGCTAGCTATCCCTGCCTTGCCATTTCATTGGCTATCTTGCCAGCATGCATGGATGAATGCAGACGTCAGTCATGTAACTTTAGCAAGCAAAGACAACCCTCGTTTTCAATTAATAAAATGGCTTGGTAGCTAAATCAGCACACAAATATTTCCTTACCCGATGCCGATGATGGTTCCATAGCCTACCATATGTTGAGCTGGGGCTACGAGGTTAGCAGAAAATGTAATAGCTAGCCATTTCAGAGTTGTTTTCCTCTGCTAGCAATCTAGCTATCAGGTTTGGGCTAGTTGCCTGCTTGCTTGATAGTAGCTAATGATATACACAGAAAATAACAACCTCTGTTTAAAATAATATAATATTGCTTGACTGTGATATCCTTCATCTATGAATGAGTGAACAGGCATGGACTATCATATCATTGCTCGTTGTTTATTGCGAACAAACAGTTTTGGATGTGGCACACGAACCTCACAGTCAGCTAATGGAGGTAGTGGCTCACTACAGTCATCTGCTGGATAATTTCGAGATTACATAATTAAATAACACTGCGACATTGACAATGGTTCATGTTATTGGAAAGTTGATTTTGCCGGTTCCCTAACCGTACTGTCAACTACATTATCTGATTATTGATTTGTAAATACAGAGCACAACCATGCACAGAACGCAATTTTCTCCACCCGGAACTACATTTGCTTGCTATTGTGACATCATGGTGATCTCTCGTAGACTGCATAGGTGGTAACCCCATCAGTCATTGTGATTGTTATCTTAACCACACTGGTGCATATCCACCTTCCAAATATGACATTCCCTCTCAAACCTCTCAATCATTTGGAATGTCTTATGTTATCACGATGTTGCTGTAAAATATATTCATCTGTTCTCTTCAAAATCACCCACACACACATTGTCCATTATGATATCCATGAACTACACATTAACATTATTTCAGCCCACTAAAATCCAGGGAAATAGGTTAAATGTCTCAGTACGTTCACAATCCAATAACACAATTTACCATGTCCCTTCCTCTGCCTACTACTACCACTGTACTCCTCAGAGGACCATCCTCCTCATTGAATTTCAGAAGGAAAAACAGAGTTAAATGTTTTTTTTTAAATTAGCCTTTTTAGATAAAAACTATACTAAATATATTCACATTTCACCAAATAATTTATCAAAACACACTGTTTTGCAATGAAGGTCGACAGTAGCCTCAACCACACTCTCTGGGGTAGCACCATGGTGTAGCCAGAGGAAAGCTAGTTTCTGTCCTCCTGTGGGTATATTGACTTCAATACAAAACCTAGGAGGCACATGGTTCTCACCCCCTTCCATAGACTTACACAGTAATTATGGAGACTTCCAGGGGATGTCCAACCTATCAGAGCTCTTGCAGCATGAACTGTCCACCCAGTCAAAACAGCAGATAATGAATCTAGCACTGAAAGCATAAGCTACAGCTAACTAGCACTGCAGTGCATAAAATGTGGTGAATAGTTGACTCAAAGGGAGAGAAAGACAATAGTTGAACAGTTTTTAACAAATTGTTTTCTTCAAAAATGAAGGAGAAGCAAAAGAGAGAGAGAGAGAGAGTTAGCTATATTTCGTTGTATTTTTTTCACTTTCACTTACTTAGCTAGCGAATGCAGCTAGCTAGTTTAGCCTACTCAAACACCCGGCTCAAACAGAGTGGGATGCTATGTTAGCTAGCTGGCTAAGGCTATCCAACACTGGAACTCAAGTCAAGGTAAGCTTTTGGTTTAATTCATTTATTGCCACTGGGGCCCGCCGGTGTAACTGCTAAACTGGTTGCTGTACACTGTAATGCATGATTGTAGTGGGTTTACTAACGCGTTAGTTCTAGTAGCTCTGTTGACTATGATGTTAGCTAATATGGTGACAATGATGTAGGCTGTGTGTAGCGGTTAGCGGTTATGGTATGAAGGTTTGGCTTGGAAAGTTTTTTCCGCCTGGTCCCACACGTGAAGGGAAAAGGTGAGAGGAGGAGAGCGCGTAGATGCGAGAAGGAATTTTACAATGAGCAAAGTGATCAATATTTCAGGGGTGTATTCATTCCGCTGATTCCGTTGAAAAAAAAATCTAAAACGGAAGCAAATGGGGATAAACATACCTGAATTTGTCCAATAGAAACTCTAGTTTTCAACTGTTTGGACTAATGATTACATCCTACTGGAGATCAGCTAGATGAAGGCAAGAGTGTGCAAGGCAGTATTGAATGTGTCACTGTCTGTTGCCTTGATTACTAAAATGTTTATCTCGACCTGTGCACCTACATTGTCAATGTTCATTCGTAGGCAAGGTTGTAGCAACCTCATAATGTGTATAGGAAAAAGTTGAGTATCATGTAGTAGCCTAAACCTATCGATGTTTCATTGAGCTGAGTGAATGGAATATGAATGACAGTCATCCAATATGATGTAATAGAAATAAGGCCACGCTCATAAAAATATAAATCGTCTTCCCTAATCTTAAACGGCAACAACTGCCACTGTTGGACTGTATATGTGTGTCATCACACAGACAAGATGTCTGGAAGTGTTCTATTTTTACCATGGTGGTGTCACAGAGGGGGTCTCAGCAGCCCAGCGCGGCAACACCAGCGGTCGTGACCAGAGGTTCTACAAGTTCACTAGACTGTCAGAGCTGAACTGAGAGAGACCCTGCCATGGCTGCCCTGCTGTAGGGAGAGAGAAAAATCCTGCCCTAATGGAGCTCTGACTACAACAACATTATACAGTGTCACACACACATAGGGTGCAGTCAGACAGTGGTGTGTAAGCCTACACACAGCATACATACTGTGTTGTCACAGAGAGACAGAGAGAGAATGAGAGGGAGAGAGAGAGAGAGAAAGAGAGAGAGGGGGAGGGGAGGGAGGGGAGGGGAGGGGAGGGGAGGGAGGGGAGGGGAGGGAGGGAGATAGGAGAGAGACAACACACACACACACACACACACACTACAATCATTCATAAGGGACTTGTTCATGGCCTGGTAGTAGAGGGCCACTGTGACAGCCTGTTAGACCTCTGGGACAAATGAAGCATTCTACAGCCCCTTCCACAGAAACATCACACTTGTGGTAAAGCAGGTTGCTACCACAAGGAAAATCTATACCGTATTTCTTGAGAAAAAAATAACACATGGTTACTATACAGAAGGACATCCACAAAATGATGTTTGATATTGTTTATGGTAAACATCTTCAGTATAAGCATGAACTTACAGTAGATGTGTTGCGCTGTATGTAGATTTGCCACCTAGTAATTAGTATTTTTCTCGTTATCCTCCCAACCCACACACACCACTAATTAACTGTGGATCATCTGCTCAGGTCTTTGTCTATTCATTTAGCTAAACACCGGCTGGAGATATCGCCAGTACCATTCCTAGTCCTGTAACAGCACAAATAACCTGACAGAGAACACCTGTGTCATTAACAGTACATCCTTTCTAATGTATCTAATACAAACATGTAGCATTAACATGTGATAAGGGCTTTCACAAGAGAAAATACTACAGTCTAGCTTTTTGCATCGTTAGTGTTTTATTATGGTGCCCTTGTTCTTGGAATATTTGTGGAATGAAGTTGTTGTCAATTACTCCCTTGTCTTGCTTGTCATATTAATGTAAAGTGGTTTTTAATGGAATAACAAAACGTTGACATGCTACATTTGTGTTTTCCCCAGATGGATGCCCACATGCTCTTAAAGTTTTATTTGAATTCATAACTTGGACAAGCTGTCGCACTATGTCACCAATGCAAACACAGTGAAACAAGTTTCATGAGAGAAGCTCATCTTAAAAGAGTGCCTAAATCTGCTGAAGAAAGCACATAGTGGTCGCACAATTTTCAAGTAGACAACATGCATATACAGTATCAATCCTCATATACAGAGCAATGCACATGTATACACACACACATTCTCACACACGCGCGCACACACACTGGGCGAAAAGGGTCCATATCAGGGGATATCTTTACATGACACGTTTTTGATATTCTGGAGAAGACAGACCATTTCCAATGCACATTTTGAGTTTTGTGGATTTGCACCATATCCTGACAAATTCTGAATCCAGATGTGTCTTTTAGACATATATGATATTGGGATTACTACGGATATCACACATGGACATTTCCTATGGTCGGAAATGGACTCATTCAATATCCTGAGTTATGTGACATCCTATTTTCTCTCTTTATGTTGACAAATACTGACTGTATATATCGCATATCTGTGTTTTCTCAGCACGTTCAAGATACATGTATATCCCTGGACTCACAGCAGCAGGGAGATTTCAGAAGTTCGGATTGGATGCATGTAGAAACTGTCCCATTACGGAGAATATCCTAGCTCAATATATGAAATTAAGGGCATGGGTATCTGGAGCATGTCTACTCCTTATAATTTCAGATATCTGGATATATATACAGTGCCTTCGGAAAGTATTCAGACCCCTTTACTTTTTCCACATTTTCTTAGGTTACAGCCTTATTCTAAAATTGATTTTTTTTTTTTACCCCATAATGGCACAGCACAAACAGGTTTTTAGAAATTTTTGCAAATGTGTTAAAAATTAAAAACTGAAAAATCACATTGACATAAGTATTCAGACCCTTTACTCAGTACTCAGCACCTTTGGCAGCGATTACAGCCTCAAGTCTTCTCGGGATGACGCTACAAGCTTGGCACACCTGTATTTGGGGAGTTTCTCCCATTCTTCTCTGCAGATCCTCTCACGCTCTGTCAGGTTGGATGGGGAGTGTTGCTGCACAGCTATTTTCAGGTCTCTCCAGAGATGTTTGATTGGGTTCAAGTCCGGGCTCTGGCTGGGCCAGTCAAGGTCATTCAGAGACTTGTCCCAAAGCCACTCCTGCGTAGTATTGGCTGTGTGCTTAGGGTCGTTGTCCTGTTGGAAAGTGAACCTTCGCCCCAGTCTGAGGTCCTGAGTGCTGCAGAGATGGTTGTCCTTCTGGAAGGTTCTCCCATCTCCCCAGAGGAACTCTAGAGCTCTGTCAGAGTGACCATCAGGTTCTTGGTCACCTCCCTGATCAAGGCCCTTCTCCCCCAATTGCTCAGTTTGGCCAGGCGGCCCGTCTTGGTGGCTCCAAACTCTTATCCAGAGCGACTTACAGGAGCAATTAGGGTTAAGTGCCTTGCTCAAGGGCACATCGACAGATTTTTCACCTAGTCGCCTCGGGGATTAGAACCAGCGACCTTTCGGTTACTGGCACAACGCTCTTAACCACTAAGCTACCTGCCGCCCCAGCGGATGCACCTGAGCTCAATTTCGAGTCTCATAGCAAAAGGTCTGAATACTTCCGTAAATAAGCTATTTCTGTTTATAATTTCTAATACATTTGCAAAACATTCTAAAAACCTGTTTTCGCTTTGTCATTATGGGGTATTGTGTGTAGATTGCTGAGGAATATTCTTCATTTAATCAATTTTAGAATAAGGATGTAACGTAACAAAATGTGGAAAAAGTCAAGGGGTCTGAATACTTTCCGAAGGCACTGTAAAATAAAGATACCCTTTTCGCCCAGTGGCATTTTAAAACTATTATTCACACAATGCTAGGTCTATTTGACTGTTGAATACAGTCTTGACCAGTCTTGACCAGTCATGAAGTACGTTTGGAAAGCCCATCTGTTTGTGATCGGTGAGTACTGTGTGCCAACCAACTCTCTAGGGAAAGCTGAAGTACTAGACTGTGGCTAGTACCACAGTCTTTCTTTCAGCTGAATCTACTTGAAGTGAGTTCACAAAACAAACTCAGCCACTGCCAAATCAACAAGACAGTCTGTCAAACCATCAACAAGACAAACTTCTCAGCAGCTTAGTCCAACCGACCAGGCGTTGCCGAACTGTGTTTGACGTCGTCCAAAAAGGTGGAACAGACGGAGAAGAAAGACATTACAAATAGATAGAGATAGAGAGAGAGAGAGAGAGAGAGAGAGAGAGAGAGAGAGAGAGAGAGAGAGAGAGAGAGAGAGAGAGAGAGAGAGAGAGAGAGAGAGAGAGAGGATCCACAGATGTCTGTGCCAGGCAGATAACGGGCAGATTGACCAATCAATCGTGTAGATGCAGTTAAACACACAGCGGATGGAGTTGGTCAATAAGGAGATTAGGCCCTCAGAGAACACTGGTCTGTCTGCAAAATTAGTTTCTCCACGAGTTTTTGCTCATCCCGGCTAGAGGAGCGGAACGGAGTGGAGCCTCTAACAACCACTGTCCTCAACACACGTCTCCAACATTATCACGCTGATGTAACCAACTACAAAACGCTTGCGTGATGAATAACCTTGCCAGAGACCTGAAGACTTGTGTAAGGGTCCCCAAATTAATGCTTAGGCTTTGGTTCAGCGGGCAAACACAGTCTTCATGGCGAGCCGGAGACATGTTCAAATCAAAGTTATAAACCACAGTGATAGGCAGTCTTACAAATGATCGCATTTGGGTTGTTGAATACTTCCTGGTGTCTAGGGTTGTAAAACAGGACTACAGGCATATCATTTTGGATGAGTGCTACTTCAACCAATTACCTGCCTCACATCAGTAGTCACTGCAATGTTTCATTAAATGTGGAGCTATTTGCAAATCAAATCTGTCTCGTGATAATATCAGATCGCTCAAGTAAAGCTTACATTCACTGTGCAATGACAATTTGATACCAATATTTGACTTTAAAGCTGCAGAGAGAGAAACAAATGAGGCAAAATTCAAATGTGAGGCAAGACCTGGCTATAATATGACAGTGAAGATAAAATACACCAGAAATAAGACTATATTTTCCCCTGACATCTCAGTGTCCTCTGTTTCTAATATGAATATGAAAGGGATAATAGCATTTTGTCAGACATCCCTTGTTCAACATGGATATGCTTCAACACATTGCATTATTTGTGTGAACAGATATTAACTTTAACATGTTTTCAAATCACATCAGCAGGGCTAAAAGCCCTGAAACAAACACATAAACAAACAAACAAACAACAATGTTTCACACAATTTTTTTACCCAAATCAAGCTCAATCTTTAGTCATCAATCCACTAAAAGGCATCAAAAGAACATCTTGGATTATTACCGTTTTAGAAACGGAGATGCATTTTGAAACGATCCCACTAAGCTGTAAACATGTTGGAATCCTTTCAATTCTCTGGTTTTGTAAAAAGGAGAAATCCCCAAATCATCTTTTTGCAGAACAAGTTTCTTTTGCCAAAAACTGGGTCGTTTTAGTTAATTTACCTGTTACGCAAGGCTTTTCATTTATTTCCAGAGGCAAATGCTCAAATGACATTTCTAAAAATAAGAAATTAAGTCTGGACCAGCGGCTTAGAGATGCTGCAGCAGCTACAGAGACCGAACAGAGAGGGAGAGGCAGTGTTAGCAGTAGATAATCACAGTATATTACATAGGCCTAACATAATGTTAGAATCATTACATTGGAATAACACATGAAAATACTCGACAACACGCTAGTACAGTATATGCAGTTAAGAGGTGCGTGTCCCCTTTGCAATCAGTTTAGGCATTTACTTAAAGGGATAGTTCGGGATTTTGGCAATGAAGCCCTTTATCTACTTCCCCGGAGTTAGATGAACTTGTGGAAATCATTTTTATGTATCAGGGTCCAGTATGTAGGAAGTTACAGGTCGTTTCGTGAGCAAATGCTAACAACTAGCATGCTCACGAAACTACCTCTAACTTCCTTCATACTTGATGCAGATACATCAAAATGGTTCCACAAGTTCATTTGACTCTGGGGAAGTAAATCCTGAACTACCCCTTTAAATAAATGAATCAATTTGTAGTAGTTATTCTGTAGCACAGTAATTCCCTGGTTGCATTGTTTTAGAAGTTTGACCTACATATGTATTATATTAGCAAGTACAGTATTACAAATCAAGACACACTAAATGTCTCTATAAAGCTCAGTATGGACATAATTCAGCAGTAAAATGCATACAACTCCCTTTACTGTATGTGACGGCCTTTCAGCAAGGAAAGAAAGAGGGACAAACAGCAAAATTCCCTCAAGCATTATGACATACTCAGTAAAAAGCTTTGTTTAAATGTTTAATTAAGTCACACTCATATTTTAATAATGAAAAACCAAATCTCTGAAATATACTTCCTAGTTTTTTAAATGCACAGTCAACCTGCTCCTTTGAAAGGCATTTCAGATAAACTCAGTGAGAAGCGAAGCCGTGACCCTTCAACCAGTTTGCTGACAAACTCCCTTGTATATTTTCTTTAAATTTTAATTACGTTGTTGAATTATTGAGTGTTAGAGCTTTGCGCCTTCTCCCCGAGGTCGGAGCTAGCCATGCAATAGCAGAGCAACAGCAACAGTCCATTCACATTCATATGCAGGGCAACCCTCCCCAGTCGCCATTCTGCTTCCAAATTATATTTTGATGCTACCTGATAAAACACTTTAAAGATTAATTTGATTGTGTCTCTTCCAAAACGCAGAGTGCCTCTGTGAATATCTGAAGCAACCTGTGGGTTTTGTGTTAGATCATAAGAGCGTAATGTAATGATGAGTAGTGCTGGTGACCACTTCATAGACAATGCTGCCTCCTTTCTTCCACTGGTCCACAGATTCCGACATACACATACACACGCGCACACACCACAGTACACACACACATACAGTACTACGGTACACACACACACACACACAAGACTGGCCAGTAATGGCAAGTTTAACTCTCATCTCTCTCCTCGTCTGTTAGGTTACACTTCACACTCCACCTCTCTATGTCGTTTACTCTGGCTAAGCCTCTTACAGTGGCCCTTTTCCTCTCTCTCTCTCTCTCTCTCTCTCTCTCTCTCTCTCTCTCTCTCTCTCTCTCTCTCTCTCTCTCTCTCTCTCTCTCTCTCTCTCTCTCTCTCTCTCTCTCCATCTCCCTCTTCCTGTCTCTCCTGCTCCCTCTCTTCCCCAGTATAGGTCGTTCTGATGTGTAAACGCACTCAGGGGATGAGGCCATTTGTCCTGATTTAAGTCCACTACGCGAGGTCCCCGTATCAATCCATGCTCCCAGATTAAGGTGGACACAGGCGTGTAAATGACCCTATCCCTGGGCAGTCAGCCAAAGCACAGGGAGGGACACAGACAGAAGCTTCACCTCTATTGCTGTCCCAGTTTACACTGCAGAAGACTGTACACACAGACAGAGGCCTTTATACTGGTTGAAACAGTCACTTTTAAAGATGTGCTTGGGGCTTGGGCATTTATTGCATGGCACACGTCTTTGCACTTAGTCTTTACACTTAAAGACAACAATACAATTTGATGAATTCATGTGTGTTACTGTATCTCTATCCTCATCACAGAAGCATGCTGTCATTTGTCTTTCACACAAACATAACAGAGAGTCTCATCCAGCATATACACTGTAATCAACAGCCATTCTGCTGCCTGCATGGTGCTGGGGTGGAAATGTGCTTTTGATAATAGGTTTTGCCACTATGGCATATTTATGAAAACAAGAGACAGACTAATTTTGTGACATTGTGTGTTAATAAAATGATATGAAAAATAACTCATACCATTGTTTCTAAATATTATTATTTATTAGCGCGGTATGTTGTGGTACAGTATCCCTAATGAGCTGATTTGAAGAGATTTTTGTCAGAACATGTGAATAAAGGTGTCCAAAGGAGAGCTTGTTTTGCCTAAAAGTACTTTTCCATCTACAACCATAAAACATGAACATCTACCCTCACCACCAAATTTCAATGAAGGTAATTGCAAATTAACATTTTTATAGAAGAAATCCCAGATCAACTAAACTCTGGAGCACATTATTTTACTGTGAGACATTCCAATAGGCCATCCATTCCACGCATCTTTTGTTTTAGTTGTTGTTTTGCCACAGTTTTATTGCTTTTTGAAATAGTCTCTTTTCAATTCAATCTATTCGCCTCATTCACCCCGCAGTACCCTACGCATTGTCTCTGCACCTTAAACTCACTCAGCTCAATCAATCCAACAGTGATGGCTATCATAAGGAGTGATCATTTTAACTACCCTGCAAACTGCAAATGGAGTTTGGATGTGATTGAAAAACAGCTTTTTAAAGGTACAGGCCCCGTCCATCGTCGGGACAAACACAATCACAGAGGGAAACGAGTGGCATTGTTGGTTGCCGTGTGAGGTAAAAAGCTACTTCCTGATGCCTTCATTAATATGTAAATTCAAGCCCGTAAGTGCATCTTCACATCATTACAGAGTCATCAAGTCCGTTCTTACACATTACGTTAACGAAGCATGAAAATGACAAAGGGAAAGGAAACACATTAAACGCGAAGAGAAAACAATCCATGCTTCTTTACTTGAAGCACCATAAGAAAATGTTGGACTGAACGTGACTAAAGTACTGTAGCAATGTCCGAAATGTGGTATAACTTAAAATGCTGCACTGCCAACTCTCATCTGACTTTTTTCACTCAGGTTAGGTTACATTCCATTTGAATTTAGCAGATTTAGGAGAAGAATTTAACTTAAATGTATTAATGGAATTACAATTGACTTCCTGACATTCCCAGTAGAAATGGAATTGAGCCTAATCCCGCCTCTCACTTTGCACATTCTTTACATTTCTTTAGTAATTTGATTGTGATTCTTCAGTGAATGAACACATTTCAATGTTTATTTCTATTTTTTTATATGAGAACAAGCTTTAAAAACTGTTACTGTCACAGAAATGTCAGTAGCAAACCCATTAAAGTCAAAATATTTTTGGGAGAGTGAAAATGAATGGCTACAGTATATGAAAGAGAATAAAAGTATTTTTTCACATGTTTTTATATCTATAGTAGCTGAAGATGAGTGGGTGTTGCTAAGTGGTAGTGTGACAGGAGTGGGCGCCTAGTCTCTCCTGCTGTGACAGGCCTCTCTCTGATCCTGGGTTGATTGACATGACCCACCCCTACACAGGGCCAGGGCCAACCCCGTCTCACTGTGTGAAGCCTTATCTCTACAGCTAACATTTATGACCACTCTATTGAAAGGCATCTATAAAAGCCTAACTCTTGAAAACTACGAGAACTAACTGGGAAATTATTATGTTGGTTTTTTATGCATATCGAGGTTGATGACACTGACACTTTTATAAGTCAGAGTGTTTTTAGTCATCAACACACTTAATGCCACTTAATACATCAGAACTAAAAACTCTTAATTTAAAAACTCTTAATTGAACAGTACATTACTACTTTTTTATATTATCATGCACATCAAGCAAAATATTGTAAAATACCCCTTTTCAAGGTGATTGATGAGAAAAGTATCGTCCAACACCCTCCCTCTCTCTCTCTCTCTCTCTCTCTCTCTCTCTCTCTCTCTCTCTCTCTCTCTCTCTCTCACTTTCTTGCTCTCTCTTCCCCCTCTCTCTCCCTCTCTCTTTTCCATTGTCTAGACTACAATCCCTTTGTCTTCTGACGAATCTCTTATAGGACACAGATAAGATTATCTGTAGATCACACAATAATTACGTGAGGATTTGGGAGATTACAAAGTGGACATCTCCACATCAGGAGGCACTATCAGAGGATTATCAAGAGGTAATCAGCCAAGGACCTGTCAAACAGCGTCAAGATCAAACAGCAGAAGAGGAGGAAAGAGAGCAAACAGCTAAAAAAAGAAAGATGGGAAAAAACCCTAGCTTATTGTCTTTATACCAAAGAGGATCTGAGCATGACAACATATAATTTACAACTGGATACTAGGAAATGATCGGACATTTTGAACTACTTATTGGTTTTCTAAAGTAGAGCAAATGCAAATATGACCCGTATTATAGAAGTTATCTTATTTAAAATCTTGGACGTTTTTCTTTTGAAATGTTAATTAGCTGCTGTAAAGAAATCTGCAGGAATCTGTGGAACTTTAAAGCAGGAGACAATGTAAAATATTAATACAAAATGAATAAATAATAATTAGATGATTCTATGGCATGATGACACCGAGGCACAGAATGAGCAGTTGTGAAGTAAAAACCCAGTGATAATTGCTTAATTTCTCTTTCATTTGCATCAGAAGGGGAGAGGAGCCTGTTGTCAATGTGATTGTACTTTAATAACTTTCTCCCCATTAGAGGAGTGTGATGGGATCTCCCCATTATGAGCTATGCAGCCCTGTTCCCTTTAGGTTCTTAAATCCATTTATATGCAGATGATGTCCATTCTGTATCTCCCTCTGTCATAATTGGGCCTACAATCTGCAAAGGAGTGAAGTGTACCCTCACTCTTATCACATACTAGTGTATGTGTGTGTGTGTGTGTGTGTGTGTGTGTGTGTGTGTGTGTGTGTGTGTGTGTGTGTGTGTGTGTGTGTGTGTGTGTGTGTGTGTGTGTGTGTGTGTGTGTGTGTGTGTGTGTGTGAGTGTGTGTGTGCGTAAATACGTGTGTATGCTATGCCTGAGTGTATGAAGCTTACACTCCAAAACCACACCAGCCTCCGCGGAGAGATAGTGTACGCAAAACGAGACCTCACGTCTCAGAGGTCTTGGAGAAACGAACCAAGACAGGGGGAATCACAAAGACAGACACGTCTCAGATGTTAATTTGAAAAGGAAGGATATCGCTCATGCTTTTTCATCCCCCACTCTTAGGGCAATGTTTAGATCTCCAGAGGGCCCTCCAAAATATCTAAGGAAGGGGGTTTATCTGTTTGCCTGTTTCCTCTCTCTCTCTGGAGGAGACGACAGTGTTTCATTTCTGACTGTGTGTGTGTGTGCTCCATGTTGATGCATTATCAGAAGCATCCATTTCATTTCTAGCATAGACAGCTTCTTAATATATGACCTCCTCTGTCATCAAGGTTACAGTGGCTTTATTAGGAAGGCCAAACAAACACCCAATACAATGCAGACAGCAGGTTGTGCAGATGGTGCCTGCCAGAGGAGATACCCTCTAGATTTTAATTTGCTCAAAATTGTTGTCAAATTTCCTTTTTCCAGGTTCGATATCACTTAAGAGGGCGCTTTCACAGATCTGCCGTCTAAAAATCAATTGGAGTTAGTCATCCTTACAAAAGGACATGCACAGCGGCTCGATATGGTTCAGTCACAACACCCGACTCTCACACACAGGGTAGAAAAGACACCATCATCTCCTGGGTTAAACCATTCACCTCCCAGGCTAAACCATTTAACAGGACTTCCATGTAAGAATTGTATCCAAACAAGAGTTAAATCAACCCCAGATTTTTGTTTTTGTGTTGAGCTCTGCAATGTGAGGAGATCGTCATCTACCTTGTCAGAAGTAGTACTACTTCTAGTGTCAGTGCACACCCATTGTGAGTGAAGGTCCTGTTAGAGGACAGCTCATTTGTAGAGGTGTCATTGTTTCGGTTGAACAGCTGAATCAGCCAGCAGGCCCTAAGTGCCCACAGCCAGACTGTCATATAAAACCAGCTGCCAGCGCCTGTAACTGTCTCTGTCTCTAGTCTTGAAGCAAGGGACGGTCACTCACAAGGACTACAGTTCTCTACCTGGTCTCTCTAGCACGATGGGTCGAAACATTGCACAATAGAACTGCATTCAACAAAATTATCTAATTATCTTTTGAGTAGGACACCTTCTAATTCAGAAAGTACTCACACTACTTGACTTTTTCCACATTTTGTTGTGTTACAGCTTGAAATTAAAATGGACAAATTTGAGATTTTGTGTCACTGGCCTACACACAATACCCCATAACGTCAAAGTGGAATCATTTTTTTACTAATTTTTTACAATTAAAAATGAAAAGCTGAAATGTCTTGAGTCAATATTTATTCAACCCCTTTGTTATTGTTAAGCCTAAATAAGTTCAGGAGTAAACATTTGCTTAACAAATCACATAAGTTGCATAGACTCACTGTGTGCAATGATAGAGTTTAACATGATTTAGAATGAGTACCTCATCTCTGTACCCCACACATACAATTATCTGTAAGGTCCCTCAATCGAGCAGTGAATTTCAAACACAGATTCAACCACAAAGACCAGGGAGGTTTTCCAATGCTTCGCGAAGAAGGGTACCTATTTGTAGATGGGTAAAAATAAATTAAAGCAGATATTGAATATCCCTTTGAGCATGGTGAATTTATTAATTACTCTTTGGATGGTGTGTCAATACACCCAGTCACTATAAATATACAAGCGTCCTTCCTAACTCAGTTGCCAGAGAGGAAGGAAACCGCTCAGGGATTTCACCATGAGACCAATAGTGACTTTAAAAGAGTTAAATGGATGTGATAGGAGAAAACTGAGGATGGACCAAGACCATTGTAGTTACTTCACAATACTAGCCTAATTGACAGAGTGAAAAGAAGGAAGCCTGTACAGAATAAAAAATATTTCAAAACATGCATCCTGTTTGCAACAAGGTACTAACGTAATACTGCAAAAAATGTGGCAAAGCAATTCACTTTTTGTCCTAAATACAACGTTTTATGTTGGGGGCAAATCCAATACAACACATTACTGAGTAACACTCTCCATATTTTCAAACAAAGTGGTGGCTGCATCATGTTATGGGTATGTATGTAATCATTAAGGACTGGAGAGTCTTTCAGGATAAAAAACAAACAAAATGGAGCTAAGCACAGGCAAAATCCTAGAGGAATACCTGGTTCAGTCTGCTTTCCACCAGACACTGGGAGATTAATTCACCTTTCAGCAGGACATTAACCTAAAACACAAGGCCAAATCTACACTGGAGTTGCTTAACAATAAGACAGTGAATGCTCCTGAGTGGCTGAGTTACAGTTTTGACTTAAATCTACTTGAACATCTATGGCAAGACCTGAAAATGATTGTCTAGAAACGATCAACAACCAATTTGACAGAGCTTGAAGAATAGTGAAAAGAATAATGGGCAAATGTTGCATAACTCAGGTGTGGAAAGCTTTTAGAGACATTTTGAAAAACATGTTTTCACTTTGTCATTATGGGGTATTGTGTGTAGAAAAATCAATGTAATCATTTTGAATTCAGGCTGTAACACAAAATGTGGAATAAGTCAAGGAGTATGAATAAAAAACACACACTGTAGGTGACTCTCCTCACACGGGGCACCATTTATGGAAGGGATTCACTGTGTCTGCTTTATATGTGGCCAATAAACTGTTCCTATATGCCTTATCTAACATTCAAATTCCCAGTCTGGTGGGGGGTTGTGTTGGATTGGAGTGACACGTCATGGGATGTAGGTTGAAAGGTTAAGACTCTCAGTGCCATAGGAAGTAAGCACTGAGCTCTCAGAAAGGCGTGTCAAACTTAATTTACCCAAGTGTCATCTTCGTCAAAGTCAGCTCCTTTAAACTGATTGGTCTCGCCGTAGTTCAGGAGTTCTCTGGGATTTCGGAATGGAATAGCACCGTTTATGTCAGGGATTCTCCTCCTTTCATTTTCCATTGCTCCCTCTTTAACTTTACATTGAGTCATCTGGCTGTCATGGATCCCACTCTCTACTGGTTGAAGCTATGTACGCCTCTGTGTGTGTGTGTGTGTGTGTGTGTGTGTGTGTGTGTGTGTGTGTGTGTGTGTGTGTGTGTGTGTGTGTGTGTGTGTGTGTGTGTGTGTGTGTGTGTGTGTGTGTGTGTGTGTGTGTGTGTGTGTTTGTATGTGTGTATGTGTGTGGGCGTGTATGCCTGCATTTGTGTGCGTATGTTACACACTCCTCGTCTGTCCGTGTCTCCATGTCGTCTTCAGCCCTTCGTTGAATGTTTTTTACCCAGAGTACCCTGATTCCTCCTCTCCCTGTGAGCTGTGTAGCAGCCTGCTTTGTTCCCACCCAGCAGATGACACAGTCTGGCCTCACCGTACATAATGCTCCTCAAACAGACGTGAAGAGGAATCACCTCCTAGACTCCCGCTATGGAGACAGGTGTTGTTAAACATTAAAGCAGAGATCTTCATTCATGCTACGTCTGGCATATGGCTGGCTACCTGGGTGCTGTAGATGGACATTCCATGATTCACTCAATCAATCAAGCAATAAATCAATAGATCCATGAATCAAGCAAGCAAGGAAGCAAGCTATCATAGTGTCTTTAAGTATGGTACTCTAAAAGATGAGCCATTACAATGATCTACAGAGAAGAGGTTGAGGAAGCGTGCCCTTGACATATTCACCAGACCAGACCAGACTGTCCACAGTAACTTCAGAAATGGAAGTCATTTAGATGAGGTACTGTAGCATGTTGCCTTCGGGACTGTGCTTTTGTGTGGAAGATTCATTTATTTAACTGTATTTCACAGAATGTACACACCAGACGGAGGTGTTTGTGTGTGTATTTATAATATTAGAATATTATGTACTGTTTGTGCAATGTCGTCCCTGACTTAATTGAGACAAGCGTGCAGATGAAAGCAGTGAGTTGTCGAGGACGCCACACACACAAACAGGGTAATTATTATTACAGAGTAATGCTATCGCCCTAGGTGCTGTTTGGAGAACAGGCGGAGAGAAAGAGAGGTGGAGAGATGCTACACAGCCATGAAAGAAGAACTGAATGTTTTATTCATCCCAGGGAGAGAGAGAGGAAGAGACAGCGAGAGAGAGAGAGAGAGAGAGAGAGAGAGAGAGAGAGAGAGAGAGAGAGAGAGAGAGAGAGAGAGAGAGAGAGAGAGATAGAGAGAGAGAGAGGAAGAGAGAGAGAGAGAGATAGAGAGCGAGAGAGAGAGAGAGAGAGAGAGAGAGAGGAAGAGAGAGAGAGATAGAGAGCGAGAGAGAGAGAGAGAGAGAGAGAGAGAGAGGGGGGGGAGAGAGAGGATGAGGGAGAGAGAGAGAGGAAACGAAACCAACCTTTCTTCAGTAATCCTCAGAGGATATGAGACAACAGTCGTCGTGTCACAGTAATCCATACACACACACACACACACACACACACACACACCTGAAAATGGCCACACACTCACATAAACACATACACTTACATAGCCACGAAAACACCTCACCTTGCAAATGTGTCACCACATCACCTACCTCCTCAGATTCTATTTTCCACCTCATCTATCCTGACTCATACTGGTGTTTTACCTTCTATTCCCAATATCACAAGTATATATTGCTGTGAGGGGAGATGGTGGGGTGTCTGTGTGTGATTATGGACCTTCCCTGCCTAGCCTACCTCTGTAACTGTGCTCATCACTCCCTCACCTGCCCGTGTACTGAGTAGAGCTACCGCAGTTATTGAAAAATGTCTCTCAATGATAAGGGACAAGTGGTGTGTGTGTGTGTATGTGTGTGTGCCTGCGTGTGTGCATGTGTACATGTTGAGACAGAGTTGTGAGGATAAAGTGTTTAACCATGTGTGTGTGTTTGTTATCTACAGTCATGTGACCTTGATCTTGTATTGACACTTGAATCTGTTGATCTAAAAGCCAAGTAGGAGCAGCTCTCCAGTGGGTTATGCCTTTTAGCCAGTCCTCTATCCCTCCATGTATTTAATTTCAATTTCAATTTAAGGGGCTTTATTGGCATGGGAAACATATGTTTACATTGCCAAAGCAAGTGAAATAGATAACAAACAAAGTGAAATAAACAATAAAAAAATTAACAGTAAACATTACGCTCATCTATTCAGCCACAGGGGAGCTCTAGGGATACTTCAGCAGTCTATTAGCATATTTTCTCCTTTGTAACTTTGAACCACTCAATTGCAGGTACTGGTCATTTTAGCACTGTGCTGGACTCAGGTACCACCTGCTGCACATCAGTTGAGTGTGAGTGTGTTGAACATCAACACTCAGAGAGGTGTGAGGACCACTCAGCCACTAGAAAGTCTATTGAAGTTCCTCTGGTTTAACTAATTGGCTGTTATGGATATGGCTGCTTTAACTGCTTTAATTGGCTTTTGTTGTTTTTGTGGAAATGGTCGAGAGAATCTCCATCATGACAGGCTCTCCCAAAACTTTTTGGGGACCGATGACATGGGGGTTAGTGCAACGCAGGCTTTAAAAGAGGATAAGATGTAAATGATGCAGGAAGGAAGTGAATATTCGGAAACTAATTAAACTACGATCTCTTTGCCTCCTCCAATATGGCAACAATCTGCTGTGCATTAACAGTTAGCCCTGGGTGATCATTACCCAAGCACCCCCTCTGCGGGAGGCTGGTGCTGAGTAAAAATCTTCTCCTCCACTCTCACCCACTCCGGAATAAAGAAGGGAAGAAGAGAAGAGAGGAAGAGTGGGAAATGAAATGAAATCAAACTCCCTGTTCATCCTCTGTCTTCTTCCCCCTCCCTCCCTTTACCACATGTCAGGCGCTGTGAGGCAGAACGAGGAAACTGTAATTATTTGTCACTTTTAATTGTCCTCTTCCAGACTCTCCCTTCATCAACATCCCACACTAACATGTGGTTGTGTGCTTTTAGTTTTACCGCTTTGCCAATTCTATAAAGAAAACTTTGCATTAAACTGCTATAAAATGCTAAAGCTTATTGTTTTGGTAATTGTTTGCAACTAGGCTCAGTCATGGAGCATAATGTCTGGGATGAGAGGGCTCGGAATGCATTTAGACATCATTGACTCTCAATGGCTGCATTTAGACAGGATGCCCAATTCTGATCTTTTTTTCACTAACTGGTCTTTTGACCAATCAGATCAGAAAAATATATGATGTGAAAAGATCTGATGCGGTTGATTAAAGACACATTTGTGGAAAGAAATATCAGAATTGGGCTGCCTGTGTAAATGCAGCCATTGAGTCCCTTTTATGCAGAATCAGTTCACGGCGACACTTAACCATCTCTGCTAAATTGTGTGTGTGCGCTTGAGTGAATGCATGCGTGCCTGCATGTGTGTTTCTCTGTGCCGAGTACATCCGATAGTTCTACATTAATTAAACTTTGTACCATTCTAGTACATCTGCTTCTTATAAATCCCCCTCTGTCCTTCCGTCTATGTGAAAAATACCCCAGGAAGGAGTGCTGATCAATCATTATGCCACAAACAGACTGCAGGTGACATGCTTGCCAGGTGAACCACATGCAGCCATATATCAAGGGCGTGACAGGTACATTAGAGAGCGACATGGGGCGAGGGAGAAAGTCAGTGTCGAGTCACTCCAGATTCACACACTCTGTCAAAAACACACACTTTATTTCCTGCTGGCCATGAGTGCATGGCTGCATGGGAAAATATAAATATAGCACGCTTACACACACAGGTTCACGTGCATTCACACACGCACACACAAGCTAATATGTACATATGTGCACATATTCATATAAAGTACTATACTATATTTCTCTCACAGACACACACACACATCATTCCAATAACATACAGAAAAACACAGAAACAGCCTGCATTGTTATCCCAGAGTGACCTCATGAAGCAATAGTCAGTAATCTGTCAGAGCTCCATAGGTCCTGCTCCTCTTCAGAGCCCTTCCGTCACCTCTTCTCTCTGCTCCACTGACACCGACTCTGTTGACAGTATGGATTACAGGGCTATGTCCCTCGCTCCTCGCTCTCCTCTCTGAAACCCATTATACATTTCAACACTCCATCTGTAGTGTAGTTAGAATACGTCAATCAAAAAAGGCTTAGGGGGAGGAATTACCGTTAAAGAGAATTACTTTTCCAATATGCTACATTAGCATAATAGAGAAATATTCCATGTGATTTAATTAGGGGTATTATTGAGCAGGGGGATGATTGGAAGCCTGGATCCTATTCAGTAATGACAGATGTGGTGTGATTGTGATGTCGTTGACTGGCAGAGGGCTGTGCCAACCTGGCTCTTGGTAGCACACAGTGGGTACAAAGCACTGGAGAGGAGAGGAGAGGAGAGGAGAGGAGAGGAGAGGAGAGGAGAGGAGAGGAGAGGAGAGGAGAGGAGAGGAGAGGAGAGGAGAGGAGAGGAGAGGAGAGGAGAGGAGAGGAGAGGATGGAAGCCATCCTACTAATGGATCTTCCGCTCTCTTGTTATATTGAGTGATTGATTATTGTTTGACTTACAGTGCCCTCAGGTCTGCCCAACCTCATCCACTGTGTCCCTCCTCCATATCTCCTGGATGTCCTGGATTTAAAACAAACTTATTAGGGATGAGATTGGATGACGTTCTGGTTGTACAGTGAAAACGTTCATGTCTGAACCACAGCAGCTGAGTATGCAAAAAAGTAGTGTCAACATTAGTTCCCAGACCCTTGTAAACATTAGCTCCCAGGCCTATCAAAGACCAGAAAGCTCAGAGAGAGAGAGAGAGAGAGAGAGAGAGAGGAGAGAGAGAGAGAGAGAGAGAGAGAGAGAGAGAGAGATATGTGTGATAAGGCTGCATCATCTGTGTCTGGGCTCAGTGAAAGTGAAAGGTACAGTACTTAAACCATTTAGAACTAATTACCAGTAAAACCGTTCCATTATCTCCTGACCTGTGCCCACTTGGGTACATTATTTATTTTACCCATGGACCGAGCGCTCTATAATTTGTTTTAATTAGTCCAAAAAGACTTCCTTCTTCGTTCCCCTCTCTCTTTCTCTCTCTCCTGGGCTTAGCACAGGTCTGGCCTTCAAAAGGATATAGAGAGAGAAAAATAAGAAAATAACCACAGAAAGTCTATTATTTTTACTTGATAAATGGTGTTTGAGATTATGTTGGATAAAGAATAGACTAATGTTCCTTGCATGCAGCCGGCCGGTGGGTCGGGGCACTGAGTTTTTTGAATGCTAATATATGCTGTGCTTGGCATTTGGCCATGCATACTTGTTTTCTAATGTAACGCAAAGTTGCAGGAGGCTACGTTTTATACAAAGGCTCCATTTGTCTGCCGAGAGGCTCGCAGTCAGAGAGGCAGTCTTCCCACCGAGCTGGAAAAATAACCCGTTGCATTATGGTTCTTCAAGTTTAATATTGCTGGTTTTAGAAAACCCCATGACACCAAGATAGGAGGCTGTTTGTGCTCCGTTTCTTCTGGCTAAACAAAGATACAGCTGATAATATCGCTGATCATTTAAATTCAGATCAACAGAATGGGAATTAGCATCCAGTGATGTTGTCTAGAGCTAATTAATGTTAAATAAAAGCACTGTAGTGATCCTAAGGGCTAGAGAAGGATTGTTATGACTGATGTGTATCATATCATTACATTTGCATTACAGTCAGTGTTTGTGTCACTGACTGTATATATTAGACAAGGGAAATAGTTGGGGTCAAAGGGCCAAAGCTGATGAGCTATGGATGATTGCTTTATTACAGGACAGGTCCAGTCAGTGTATTGCCTCTCTCTCTCTCTCTCTCTCTCTCTCTCTCTCTCTCTCTCTCTCTCTCTCTCTCTCTCTCTCTCTCTCTCTCTTTCTCTCTCTCTCTCTCTCTCTCTCTCTCTCTCTCTCTCTCTCTCTCTCTCTCTCTCTCTCTCTCTCTCTCTCTCTCTCTCTCTCTCTCTCTCTCTCTCTCTCTCTCTCTCTCTCTCTCTCTCTCTCTCTCTCTCTCTCTCTCTCTCCCTATTTTTCCCTCTATCTCAGCAGATGTATGAGCCGAGGAAAGGTGGTCTCCCATGGGAGGTGTTATCCTTCATTTGGGAAGCAGCACTCTGGTAAAACAAATAACAAATCAATAATGTCCCTCACATCTCTGTAAATGAAGGGTAACACCCCACCACCTCCCTCAGTTTACAAATAAGACATGGTTCATGAAAACACTATTTAATTATGGTCCTGAAAATCCCCATAACTTCTGTTTTTAGTTTCTACCTGGTGCCCCAAGTCTAAATTGTTCCGTGATTAGAAGGGAATAATGATGACTGGCCCCTGGGACCTGATTTGAATAGGCTATACTGTAGTTGCTGTCCATGGTGCTGAACACGCCAGAGCGTGCATGGGTGCTGTCCATGGTGCTGAACAAGCCTGAGCGTGCATGGGTGCTGTCCACGGTGCTGAACACGCCAGCGAGTGTGTGGGTGCTTTTCATAGTGCTAACTATAAGGGAGGGCCAAGGCATCAGCAGAGTGGCCTTGTCACCCAGAATACACCTCCTCATCTTACTGAGAATATGATGTGTGATTATTTAATTAACCACTCTCCTCTTCCTTCCACCCTTTTTTCCCTCTTCCATCTTCTCCCTTCCCTCTTCCTCCCCCTTTGTCACCCTTCCTCTTTCCTCCAACCCCCCTCTCACATCCCTCTTCCTCATCAGCAGGAGGAGACCCTGTCCCTGTGGCAGCCATGGGGCGGGTGGTTTGTAAATCCTGCATGGTGCCCTGATGCCGATTTATTGGGAGGGTCTATAACAGAATAATTCATTAGCTAGGATTGGATGACACACACACACACACACACACACACACAGGCCTGGTGGTAGTGAGAGCTTTTCACTGTACTGTGTAATCAGCAGACAGATGCTATGGAAGGCTTTAATTACCGGTATCAGGGTGGTACGCTAGTCAAAACCCCTTCTCTCTCCAAGGCTCTCTCCTCCCTGCACTAATACATGGCTGACATTAGATCACATCAACACATCCAGGAAGGGAGTAGGAAGGAGGGATGAGCCTTCACCGTCATGTGGCATCTAAAATTAACTGTGCATGGGATTGTCATGGTAGGATTACTAGTAAACATGGAGCCCCATAACATCACTGATCAATGAGAAAGTAATGGGTATTTGTGATGTGACTGTGCACCGAGCAGAGAGTATGAGTCAAAGGGTATGAGTAAGTGGCTACTATACTGTATGTGGTACCAGGGTATGTACACAGATGAGAGCGGAGTTGCTCTGATTTTATTAGCTACAGCCCTCTCTGTCTACTCTCTCCTCCCCTCCCCTTCTCTCTCTCACTCTCACTCTCTCTCTCTCTCTCTCTCTCTCTCTCTCCTCATATCAGGCCTGTAAACACACAGACACAGACGCAGACACACACACAGCATGGTGGCCGGGGTTCACACGAGATGCCTGCAGTGTCCCATTCCTCCAGCTCCTCTCTAGCTCCTCCAGCTCTGTTGATTTGCTGTTTTATTCTGTTTACAGCCCAGATATAATGAGAAGAGACAGTAGCATTTATTCAAGCGAAGAGCTCCAGACACTGTCTGCTCCCTCTATAGAGAACACTTAGAAACACACACACACTCAGACAAACTACAAATACACACACACACAGACAGACCAACACACACACAGACACAGACACACACACACACACAAACACACACAGACATACACACATACACAGACATATGCACAAACACACACACACACACTCACTGACACACACACACACACATTATATTATACAATATAAATTAAACACAAGCATTTGTTGACACACTCATACATGGACTGAGTGCACAAAACATTAAGAACACCTGCTCTTTCCATGACATAGACTGACCAGGTAAATCCAGGTGAAAACTATGATCCCTTATTGATGTCACTTGTTAAATCCACTTCAATCAGTGTAGATGAAGGGGATGAGACAGGTTAAAGATGGACTTCTAGGCCTTGAGACAATTGAGACATGGATTGTGTATGTGTGCCATTCAGAGGGTGAATGGGCAAGACAAAGTATTTAAGTGCCTTTGAACGGGGTATGGTAGTAGGTGCCAGGCGCACCGGTTTGTGTCAAGAACTGCAATGCTGCCGGGGTTTTCATGCTCAACAGTTTCCCATGTGTATCAAGAATGGTCCACCACCGAAAGGACATCCAGCCAATTTCACACAAAGCATTGGAGTCAGTATGGGCCAACATCCCTGTGGAACGCTTTTCGACACCTAGTAGAGTCCATGTCCCTCATACAACTCAATATTAGGAAGGTGTTAGGATGCTCAGAAACAGACACAGAAACTATAACATTGTAGTACATATGTAGCAAACGTGGGGGTTTATGCACACACAAATTAGTTGTCAATGTTGTGCTGTATATACAGTACCAGTCTAAAGTTTGGACACACCTACTCAGGGTTTTTCTTGATTTTTACTATTTTCTACATTGTAGAATAATAGTGAAGACATCAAAACTATGAAATAACACATATGGAATCATGTAGTAACCAAAACAGTATTAAACAAATCAAAACATATTTTATATTTGAGATTCTTCAAATAGCCACCCTTTGCCTTGATGACAGCTTTGCACACTCTTGGCATTCTCTCAACCAGCTTCATGAGGTGGTCACCTGGAATGCATTTCAATTAACAGGTGTGCCTTGTTAAAAGTTAATTTGTGGAATTTCTTTCCTTCTTAATGCGTTTGAGCTAATCAGTTGTATTGTGACAAGGTTGGGGTGGTATACAGAAGATAGCCCTATTTGGTTAAAGGCCAAGTCCATATTATGGCAAAAACAGCTCAAATAAGCAAAGAGAAACGACAGTCCATCATTACTTTAAGACATGAAGGTCAGTCAATCCAGAAAGTTTCAAGAACTTTGAAAGTTTCTTCAAGTGCGCTGTCGCAAAAACCATCAAGCGCTATGATGAAACTGGCTCTTATGAGGACTGCCACAGGAAAGGAAGACCCAGAGTTACCTCTGCTGCAGAGGATCAATTCATTCGAGTTAACTGCACCTCAGATTGCAGCCCAAATAAATGCTTCACAGAGTTCAAGTAACAGACACATCTCAACATCAGCTGTTCAGAGGAGACTGTGTGAATCAGGCCTTCATGGTCGAATTGCTGCAAAGAAAACACTACTAAAGAAGAAGAGACTTGCTTGGGCCAAGAAACACGAGCAATGGACATTAGGCCGGTGGAAGTCTGTCCTTTGGTCTGATGAGTCCAAATTTGAGATTTTTGTCTTTGTGAGAAGCAGAGTAGGTGAACGGATGATCTCCGGCATGTGTAGTTCCCACCATGAAGTATGGAGGAGGAGGTGTGATGGTGTGGGGGTGCTTTGCTGGTGACACTATCTGTGATTTATTTAGAATTCAAGGCACACTTAACCAACATGGCTACCACAGCATTCTGCAGCGATACTCCATCCCAACTGGTTTGCACTTAGTGGGACTATCATTTGTTTTTCCACAGGACAAAGACCCAAAACACACCTCCAGGCTGTGTAAGGGCTATTTGACCAAGGAGAGTGAAGGAGTGCTGCATCAGAGTACCTGGCCTCCACAATCACCCGACCTCAACCCAATTGAGATGGTTTGGGATGAGTTGGACCGCAGAGGGAAGGAAAAGCAGCCAACAAGTGCTCAGCATATGTGGGAACTCCTTCAAGACTGTTGGAAAACATTCCTCATGAAGCTGGTTGAGAGAATGCCAAGAGTGTGCAAAGCGGTCATCAAGGCAAAGGGTGGCTTTTGAAGAATCTCAAATATAAAATATATTTTGATTTGTTTAACACCTCTTTGGTTACTACATGATTCCATATGTGTTATTTCATGGTTTTGATGTCTTCACTATTATTCTACAATGTAGAAAATAGTAAAAATAAAGAAAAACCTTTCAATGAGTAGGTGTGTCCAAACTTTTGACTGGTACTGTACATGTACCACAACACCTCCCAACATTCTGTTAGTAGCTGGTTCTGGTGCACATAGCATCCCTATGTATCACCTCGAAACAAAAAATTAAATAAAAACAACAGCTCATGTAGATATGGCAGCAGGAACCAAGATACAGTAACAATGGCTGCATCTCAAATGACACCCTATTCCCTGTGTAGTGTACTTCACTACTTTTGACCACTGGTCAAAAGGCTCTGGTCAGAAGTAGCGCACTAGGGAACAGGGCGACTTTGGGAGACATTGTATATCTCTCCACCGCTGTGCTGTGCTGCTTCTAATAAGGATAATTAATGTGATCAGTCCTGTAGGTCATTTATTATAATCCTCAGCCTAATACGTCTCTTTCAGGAGGCCTGTTTTAGAGTTCCAGCGAGCCGCTCTCCTCTGTTGTTCCCAGGCTCATTGTTAAGAGGCTCTTTTGTAGCGCCAAGCATCCAGCCGTTCAGCCATAGTGTAGCTCTCTCTCAGTGCATCCTTCATCATTAGGCCCCAACAGCCGTGGAGCTACAGCTGGAGCAGAACCAGACCCAGGTCCAGCTACACCTCCATGGTGCCTTAGTCTCTGCTGCACCTTCCTATGCCTGTCCTCTCCTCCTGTTAGTCTCTGTAGTCTCCTGTGTTATGACAACTAGGGACAACTGGTTCAACTCACTTTACTGAGCCATCACATCAACAACAGTGTTACAGTTGTATAGTTACAGATCACAACAGAATCAGCGTGGTAAAATACCCCAGTCTCCTATTCCAACATGGTAGCATTATAAATCTGCAAACGCTAACATCCAGGTATTTCAATGTCCTACATATTGTTGTGCATCTATTGGCATAAGTGTCCCCTGTTCTCTGGTGTGGTGTGATCACATGACCAGGTTGGGTTCTGTAATCACATGCCGTATGTATCCCAGATGGTCATGCTGCTGTGATGCTGTGAGCTGATTGGCCACCTACTGTACTGGACTCTAATAGCCCTATGGGCCCTGGTCAGAAGCAGTGCACTATTTAGAGAATAGAGTGCCATTTAGGACGCAACCTAAATGGTATTTTAGAACACTGCTGTGTATCCAGTGTCGCCTTTGCCTATAGGCAGACTACGCGCTGTGTGTAGGGCCCTGTGGCCGCAAGGGGGCCCCCCACCAAAACAAATGTATATATATATATAAAAAAATTTAACAGTCCCAACAGTTGAGAGATAGCATAGTAGAATACACAATGTGCAATTTCAAATTTTTGGTTGTGCATCAGCAGGTTTTCTATTGTTATGTCAGTCACTGACAGTCACTCAATTTGCCCATGTCAGCTAACATTACTAGGTAAGTTAGTCTAGCCAGCTATCTAAACCTTCATACCCAAGGGCCCTGACCTCCAGGGGCCCTGACCTCCAGGGGGCCCCCATTGATTTTGTTAGTCACCCAGATATCGTATGAACATGGTATGTTCAAGCCAAAATGTGCAGAATTGCAGGACAACCAAATTTAGCTTAGGGCCCTCAAAAGGCTAGAGGCGGCTCTGGGTGCATCTCTGGGTGTGTAACAAGGGCGGTAATGAGGGACTGTGGAGAGGTGTGTGGAGTGGTGACATGGAATGTACTTCTGTGTCCACATTCATCCATCTCACAAATAGAGTTGTGATTCAGCACAGCAGCTATCCTCTAAAGACAGCAATGAGCTACAGAGCCACATCACCAGAATAACAAGGACTACTTATGTCACCTGCTGTGGTGTTTACCCCATTATACTGTAAGATCTGCTAGAACAGATACCATGACCTTGTTTTCACATTCCATAGTTAGATTTATCTTAACAAGACATATGCTAAACATACTGCATATATAGAATAGTGTCAAAATACAGTGAAATGGCTACGTTGTTTTGGGGTTAAAGTCATTAGATGCTGAACAAAAACATAAACGCAACAAGTGTTGGTCCCATGTTTCATGAGCTGAAATAAAAGATCCCAGATATTTTCCATATGCACAAAAAGCTTGTTTCTCTCAAATGTTGTGCACAAATGTGTTTACATCCCTGTTAGTGAACATTTCTCCTTTGCCAACATAATCCATCCACCTGACAGGTGTGGCATATCAAGAAGCTGATTAAACAGCATGATCATTACATAGGTGCACCGTCTGCTGGGGACAATAAAAGGCCACTCTAAAATGTGCAGTTTTGTCACACAACACAATACCACAGATGTCTCAAGTTTTGAGGGAGCGTGCAATTGGCATGCTGACTGCAGGAATGTCCACCATAGCTGTTGCCAGATAATTGAATGTTCCTTTCTCTACCATAAGCCACCTCCAACAATGTTTTAGAGTATTTGGCAGTATGTCCAACCGGCCTCACAACCGTTGGCCACGTGTAACCACGGCAGCCCAGGAACTCCACATCGTCTGAGACCAGCCACCCGGACAGCTGATGAAACTGTGGGTTTGTACAACTGAATAATTTCTGCTCAAACTGTCAGAGACCGTCTCAGGGAAGCTCATCTGCGTGCTCGTCGTCCTCACCAGGATACACGTAGACAGTGTGTACGGCGTCGTGTGGGCGAGCGGTTTGCTGATGTCAACGTTGTGAAAACAGTGCCCTATGGTAGTGGTGGGGTTATGGTATGGGCAGGCATAAGCTACGGATAGCAAACACGATTGCATTTTATCAATGGCAATTTGAATGCACAGAGATACCGTAATGAGATCCTGAGGCCCATTGTTGTGCCATTCATCCACCACCATCACCTCATGTTTCAGCATGATAATTAACGGCCCCATGTCGCAAGGATCTGTACACAATTCCTGGAAGCTGAAATTCCCAGCTCTTCCATGGCCTGCATAATCATCAGACATGTCACCCATTGGGCATGTTTGGGATGCTCTGGATCTACGTTTACGACAGCGTGTTCCAGCAACTTCACACAGCCATTGAAGAGGAGTGGGACAACATTCCACAGGCGACAATCAAGAGCCTGATCAACTATATGCAAAGGAGATGTGCCGCACTGCATTTTTTTTATTTTTTTTTATTTCACCTTTATTTAACCAGGTAAGCCAGTTGAGAACAGGTTCTCATTTACAACTGCGACCTGGCCAAGATAAAGCAAAGCAGTGCAATAAAAACAACACAGAGTTACATATGGGGTAAAAAAACATAAAGTCAAAAATACAACAGAAAATATATATACAGTGTGTGCAAATGTAGCAAGTTATGGAGGTAAGGCAATAAATAGGCTATAGTGCAAAATAATTACAATAGTATTAACACTGGAATGCTAGATGTGCAAGAGATTATGTGCAAATAGAGATACTGGGGTGCAAAAGAGCAAAATAAATAACAATATAGGGATGAGGTAGATGGGTGGGCTAATTTCAGATGGGCTGTGTACAGGTGCAGTGATCGGTAAGGTGCTCTGACAACTGATGCTTAAAGTTAGTGAGGGAGATAAGAGTCTCCAGCTTCAGAGATTTTTGCAATTAGTTCCAGTCATTGGCAGCAGAGAACTGGAAGGAATGGCGGCCAAAGGAGGTGTTGGCTTTGGGAATGACCAGTGAGATATACCTGCTGGAGCGCAGACTACGGGTGGGTACTGCTATGGTGACCAATGAGCTAAGATAAGGCGGGGATTTGCCTAGCAGTGATTTATAGATGGCCTGGAGCCAGTGGGTTTGACGACGAACATGTAGTGAGGACCAGCCAACAAGAGCGTACAGGTCACAGTGGTGGGTAGTGTATGGGGCTTTGGAGACAAAACGGATGGCACTGTGATCCAATTTCCTGAGTAGAGTGTTGGAGGCTATTTTGTAAATGACATCGCCGAAGTCAAGGATCAGTAGGATAGTCAGTTTTACGAGGGCATGTTTGGCAGCATGAGTGAAGGAGGCTTTGTTGCGAAATAGGAAGCCGATTCTAGATTTAACTTTGGATTGGAGATTCTTTATGTGAGTCTGGAAGGAGAGTTTACAGTCTAACCAGACACCTAGGTATTTGTAGTTGTCCACATACTCTAGGTCAGACCCGTCGAGAGTGGTGATTCTAGTCGGGTGGGCGGGTGCCAGCAGCGTTCGATTGAAAAGCATGCATTTAGTTTTACTAGTGTTTAAGAGCAGTTGGAGGCTACTGAAGGAGTGTTGTATGGCATTGAAGCTCGTTTGGAGGTTTGTTAACACAGTGTCCAATGAAGGGCCAGATGTATACAAAATGGTGTCGTCTGCGTAGAGGTGGATCTGAGAGTCACCAGCAGCAAGAGCGACATCATTGATATACACGGAGAAAAGTGTCGGCCCAAGAATTGAACCCTGTGGCACCCCCATAGAGACTGCCATAGGTCCAGACAACAGGCCCTCCAATTTGACACACTGAACTCTATCTGAGAAGTAGTTGGTGAACCAGGCGAGGCAGTCATTTGAGAAACCAAGGCTATTTAGTCTGCCAATAAGAATGCGGTGGTTGACAGAGTCGAAAGCCTTGGCCAGGTCGATGAAGACGGCTGCATGAGGAAAATGGTGGTCACACCAGATACTGACTGGTTTTCTGATCCACGCCCCTACCTTTTTTTAAAGGTATCTGTGACCAACAGATGCATATCTGTATTCCCATTCATGTAAAATCCATAGATTAGGGCCTAATGAATGTATTTCAATTGACTGATTTCCTTATATGAACTGTAACTCAATCAAATCTTTGAAATTGTTGCATGTTGCGTTTATATTGTTGCTCAGTGTAGTTCCTCCTGTCCATAGCACACACAGAGCAGTGTTGTGAGTATTATGTGGTAATGCCCAAGAAGCCATGGTTTATTATAGGATATATTGTCATGCAGGGGGAGTTGTTAGGCCCAGTGAGTTAGCTGAGGCTTATATCATCCACAGTTCTCCAAAATATTTGCACAACATCTTGCCTGATATGCTCTCCTCATACGCAATCATAAAATACACAAAGGAATGCCTCTGCTTTCAGCCTGGATCTCTTCCCCAGATCCATTCCCAAGTCTCTCTGTTATTATTTCAAAGTCCACCCAGCAATGACAATTTATGCTGACGGGGACGGGAACGTTTTAATTGCAGGATCAGCTGCCTGAGAGGAGAGAGGAGCCAGCTCCAGCTCCACAAAGGAAATGAAAAGCTCTATCAGCCGAGTGGAGGATGAGATGAAAGGAAGGAGAAAAGAAAGACAGAGGCACTTTAGCGGCACGCCAAGACTGAAGACTGAGCCTCTCCTCCTCTCCTCCATGGTCTTTGAGGAGCCACTCAATCAATACGATGCCTGACATCAAACCCATCACATCGCAGGCTTAAAACCCAACCCTCCATAAGCACGTGGAGCTATGGATGCTTCTTCACATAAAGTATTATTGCTCAAGCATCTTAGTAAGGCTATACTCTTCCGCTTCAGCTCAATTCCCCCTGTTCAGACAGGAATCAGGGGAGAATAAACAATAGCTAAGAGTTGAAACAGTAAACTGAATAAATGTATGTGACTGTGTGGTAGACCTGCGTCAGTGTCTAGCTATCTACTGTACTGGGAGAGGCCCCTCCTCAGCCTGCACTCACTCTCTCTCCAAATGATATGGAGAAGACCTTGTGAAGGTCTCTCGCTGCTCCTGACCATTAACCAGGGGCTAAGAAAGGTCACCATCTCATAACTCAAAGGAACCTATACGTCCCATAATTCACTATGTTTCCATGGTGTTGCAGCCTTGGAGGAGGACTGGCAAGATGACCCCTCGCTCCGCTATTGGGGGTCTCAGACATCACATGACACCCATAACTCTTCATACGTGTAATATAACATATTATCACACATTACAGCCACTGATGGCCAACTCATGAATAATCCAGAGGGTCTGATTTATAGGCTAAATGTGTCGTGAACTGCTAGCGCTCGTTTGACTTTGGTGATGGCCATGGCATGCAATGATAAATAGCCGTTTTGAATATCATGCCAGCTAGTTATTTGATTGCATGTTTGTGTTTAGCATAAGGGGAGTTATGCTTCCACATGGAGATGAATTAATGAGGTTATATTCATTTCTACAGTTGAAGTCGGAAGTTTACATACACCTTAGCCAAATACATATAAACTCAGTTTTCACAATTCCTGACATTTAATCCAAGTAAAACATACCTGTCTTAGGTCAGTTAGGATCACCACTTTATTTTAAGAATGTGAAATGTCAGAATAATTATAGAGAGAATGATTTATTTCAGCTTTTATTTATTTCATCACATTCCCAGTGGGTCAGAAGTTTACATACACTCAATTAGTATTTGGTAGCATTGCCTTTAAATTGTTTAACTTGGGTCAAACGTTTCAGGTAGCCTTCCATAAGCTTCCCACAATAAGTTGGGTGAATTTTGGCCCATTCCTCCTGACAGAGCTGGTGTAACTGAGTCAGGTTTGTAGGCCTCCTTGCTCGCACACGCTGTTTCAGTTCTGCCCACACATTTTCTATAGGATTGATGTCAGTGCTTTGTGATGGCCACTCCAATACCTTGACTTTGTTGTCCTTAAGCCATTTTGCCACAACTTTGGAAGTATGCTTGGGGTCATTGTCCATTTGGAAGACCCATTTGCGACCAAGCTTTAACTTCCTGACTGATGTCTTGAGATGTTGCTTCAATATATCCACATACTTTTCCTTCCTCATGATGCCATCTATTTTGTTAAGCACACCAGTCCCTCCTGCAGCAAAGCACCCCCACAGCATGATGCTGCCACCCCCTGTGCTTCACGGTTGGGATGGTGTTCTTCGGCTTGCAAGCCTACCCCCTTTTTCCTCCAAACATAATGATGGTCATTATGGCCAAACAGTTTTTGTTTCATCAGACCAGAGGACATTTCTCCAAAAAGTACGATCTTTGTCCCCATGTGCAGTTGCAAACCATAGTCTGGCTTATTTAAAGAGATAGGTGTGTTTTCTTAGCTCCGCTCCAATACATAAGATATTCATGATGATATATTCATCTTTGCTCGGCATCCTTTCGATTATTTCTCTCCTCAAGCATTCCACGTGGTGATCGATCACTAAAGGCTTTTCCAATTTGCGCCGCTGAAATCCTCATGGCAATAGCGCTTCGTCCATAAAGTACATTTTCATGAATTCGTCCAAACATTTGGTCTGCTCCCTCAAACATATTTATCGTGCAACTGCAACTGTTATACAAACCAGTATCTTTTGATTTCAGTCATCCATGTTATTGGCTTCCACTTGCACTGACAGGCTATTAATCATGGGATGGTTTTTGTCCGGTGCGGCAGAGCGCTTGCTATCAGCAGGCCTAAATTAGTAGTCGGGCTTTGTGTCCCCACTTTAGCATGAAATTGAGCATCATTGTTGTATTCATCATCTTTAAACTCCTTATCTACCGCACGGCACCACCTTTCAGAAACAATTCCTCTCTATGGAAAACACTGATAAAGATTCCCCTTCCATCTTCTTAAAAACAAAACAAAAAAATGACTCTGAGGTTGTTGGGGTTTATCCTCTGTTTAGTATGTGGCTGGTAACCCACAGGCTAGAGCTCCATCTGAGGGGAACCCACCACCACCCTCTGTAGTCCTGCTCACTGCTAAAAAATAAAGGTGCCTTGACATTCAATGTGAGCACCATCTGAAGCGAGCCATTGAACCCTTTTTGGTGCTATCCAGCACCATTTCTTTAAGCCGTGCACCTTTCAGTTTATTGTAGTTAATCTGTGCTCATTTAGTTCCTGTACAAGGGTCTGTATTCGCTCCATGTCATTTCCACCTGTATTGTTCACGCAATATCTTCTCCATTTACAGAATGTAGGTCCTATGCTCTACATGCACCCCAGTGGAGGCTGCTGAGGGAAGGACGGCTCATAATAATGGCTGGAATGGAGTAAATGGAATGGCATCAAACATCATGGAAACCATTTGTTTGATGTATTTGATGCCGTTCCACCAACTCCACTCCAGCCATTATCACGCGCCCGTCCTCCCCAATTAAGGTGCCACCAACTTCCTGTGATGCGTTCTAATCCCTTCCCATAATGATAATATTTAACCTTATCCTATATGTTGACTTTAATCTACACTTTCCACATAACACTTCTATTCTTCCCATATTACATTTACTCTGTGCTCCGCATGTCTTCCTTACTCCCTTCATTTCTCAGCAGACACACACACACACACACACACATACTGTGGGTCTGTTTGACACATTTAGCGTCAAAGCTATCTCAATACTTTTTTACTTGACATTTAAGGCCTACTCTCTTTTCACTCCAAATGTGGCCGGGGCTCTTGTGTTGCTTTGACTTTCTCAGACTCCAGGGAGTGGGCAGATGGGCTACATGAGAACCAGCTAAGAATGTCTGGGCATCCATGGATGAAAGGAATAAATGATGTCCTTCCATTGACAAAGTCCATAACACATCCGAGGCTAGAGAGGGCATTGTCTCTCAAGACTAATCACAAATTAACTTCACTCAATTAAAGCAATATGCTGTCATTCTAAACTAATTCAATCTCTGTATGCCTAATGATAACCTTGAATTTAGATATTGATCTCTACTCCTTAGAGCGACCCCTCGCACTGTTAATATCCTAATGCACTGGGGACAGCAGACAGCAAAAGACAGGGTCAACAACTGAATGAGCCGAATCAAACACACTGCTTCAACACGCAGCTCAGAGGTTACACACCAGGCTTCGTACAAGGACAACCATCTATAAATCGTAACATGGGTGAAAGCAGTTCAAAATGTCCCTGGCTGATGACTGATAAGGCATCTCCAGACTATGACAGATAGGCTCCAGGAGAACCCCCTATAGATCCACCAGGTCGTCCCGCGCCGCCGGTGAAATTCCATTTCGTCACTCTAAGATAAGAGACAAGTGATAACAGATAATAATCTTTGTCAACACAAACTAAATAAAAAATGTGGAGACTTAAAATGTGATACTATCGCAACAAACATAATGCAATTTATTCTGCTAACATTACCGGTTTAAGTTCAGGAGGTTATGGATAAGAGAGAGAAAAAAATGGGTGTTGATTGATAGTTGAGGGGAAAGGACAATGGGTCTCCCTTCGTGCAGACAGGCGATGGTAGCTTTATTGGGTTTGCACGCTATCTGGGAGGGAGCATTTCCTCTAATGGGTTTTTATGTTAAAACTACAACCTTGAGATATGAGTGGTGTCAAGGAAATGCAGATCTCCAAGGTAGTTAGAAACCCAAGTGACTTCTCGAATCATATCATCAGAGTGTATGTCATTGAATGATACATAATAACACATATAAACATAAAAGTATACTCTATATGGCTAAAAGTCCTGAAGCACTGCCAATATTAAGTGCTACACGTTGCATTGCAGTATTTATGCAGAAGCAAAAAAGCAGAAAGGCTTATCTAACAGATAGATACAGTAGATGTTTGTCATTTCCAATAAGACAGCTGTATGTGCACTGGTCAGTGGGTAATAGCTAGTTGTGTAAACAACAATACAGTAAAAGCATTTCTGACGCACGTTTCATTGAGCCAGCCCTAAATCAAATAGAATGAGATAAATGGATGTCAAATAGAATATATAATACCTGTCCTTGATAAAGGGCATTACCCACCAAATCACGTGAATGTACGTATTTACTCCTGAGATATTTGTGCTGCTTTAAAATGACTGAAGATTTGGATGAATAACAGAGTGTCCGTTTTGCGTCATCCTCATGAACATGTTGTTATTTGTTATTAATAATGTGCAGTCAAAATATGACAGATTAGCTACGCCAGTATGATGATTCATATTTTGGCAATGATATGGCAATAAGGAAATTCAAATAGCACAAAAATATATAGCTAAAAAGGTGGTATTTATATATATTTAGAAGAAACTGTGCAGCACATAGGCACATATTTACAAAATGGCTCTATCAAGGGCATGAATGCAGTTACACAGGATCAGAGCTCACCTCAGATGAAACTACAGTTCTGCCAACTCAGAGATGTTCTAATGAGCTTGTTACATTAGAACGTTTCATTAGGGCCTGGTTGGGGTCCTCTGGAGGGATGGAAGATGTGGTTTTAAAGAGCAGTGTGCTCCTCTGGGGCCATGGAGCAGTGGTGTTAGTGAGAGAGCAGTCTGGCTGTGCTGCTCCTGTGTTGTCTATAGATCATCTGTGGACAAATCGATCTCAGGTGTGATTCCATGCTTTCTCTGCTTTAGCAACACAGAAACCCCTATACAGTACCAGCCCAGCTCTCTCCCTTCCTTTCTCCCTCTCTCCCTCTTTCCATCCATCCATCCTCCCTCCCTCCCTCCCTCCCTCCCTCCCTCCCTCCCTCCCTCCCTCCCTCCCTCCCTCCCTCCCTCCATCTCTCCATCCTTCCATCTCTCCCTTCCTATCTCCCTCTCTCCCTCTCTTCTCTCTCTCCCTCTCTTCATACTGTGAGACCCAATCTAAAGGTCTGTGTAATCGATACCTGTTTAGAGCAGACGTTTTGGGGGTGCCGCTCCCGCTTCGCCCCCCGTTTCCTTTTATGAGAGAGCCCGGGCTTCTGATTTCTATCCACGCGCCTGGCTACATGTGGAGCTATTGATTAACATGACACCTTTTTCTGACCTTCAGATTGCTTCTCTTCTCCACTCAACGCCACCACAAGAGTTTGAAGATTGTGACGAATATTCCTGCAACCCTTCTAGAAGCTATTTGATTCGTGCTCTGTGGCAAACATAGGGCTGTGCAGCTGCCAGAAAAGACATGGAAACAGGATTGTGTCTGATTCGAAAACTGTCATGATCATTCTGTGTGTGTGTGTGTGTGTGTGTGTGTGTTCCACCCAGCAGCCTAGGTGTGCACAGGTGTGATTGTGTTTAATCTACTTCTTGACTGACATAGAACATGGTTTGGCCACCAAGTCTATATGTTATATTGATGTGACAACAAACCAGGAAAGAAATGCTCCTAAAATACAGGAAGACTTTCTCAACGGTGTCTTGTCCACATTCCATCCAAGGTGCAGCCGAGAGGAAATCCAGATGAAGGAAGCCAGAATCTAAAAAGGGGTGTGTAGACCTTCACTAGTGACTGTACTGTGTAGCCCCTCTTCCCTACATAGTACTACCATGTGTGTGTGTGTGTGTGTGTGTGTGTGTGTGTGTGTGTGTGTGTGTGCGTGCGTGCGTGTGCGTGGTATGGATTCCCCAATTTGGATGAGAGAGAGGTAGAGCTGTTTTAGTCTAAATGAGCTCCCCTGGGCGCTTCCTTTTCTCCACAGAGTGTTTCAGTCCTTATCTCTCCCTGTAGGTATACACACAACACTGATTTCCTGACCAGCCACAACTCTCTCTCCCACACACACACATGCACACACACACACACACACACACACACACACACACACACACACACACACACACACACACACACATACACACCTACATACTGACATGGGCATATTAATGTACAGTATGACCTTCATCTGAAATGGTTTTAGCCACAACTCTCACTAGATCTCCAGTTTAGAAGAAAATATTCAGACTGATTCTTTGTCACATAGGAGATCTATCTTCGAGAAGAAATCATTAAAATTCTAAGTGTACCATGGGCCAGGTAGTTACATCCCAAATGAGGTAGACAGAAGGTCTTTAAATTCTGCACAACCTTTGCTCAAACAAACCAATTGTTTACAAGACTGCTAATTCATTCATCAGTCTTAATTACGGTAGATTTACAGCGCCAGGAAAATAATCAGTGATCCACATGATGTGTACCTGGACCAACCCATTCTACCACGTTCAGCCAACACTACCCCCAAAAGCCTGCTACAAAACGACACAGGGATGGACTGAAATGGTTTCATTGAATGACAAGTTAGTCGACAAGATACACCCACACACAGAGGCAAATAAGGTAAAATTCCTGTGCTGCAGACACACACACACATGAGTTGACACAGAAAACAGATGCATTCAGCCACCCACTTAACCAGCCCCCGCGTATAAGCTACAAAGACATACACAACACCTTGACACACATTCATACACACCACAGGAGGTTGGTGGCACCTTAATTGGGGAGGACGGGCATGTGGTAATGGCTGGAGAGTGATAAGTGGAAAGGTATCAACAACATCAAACATATGGTTTCCATGTGTTTGATGCCATTCCATTTACTCCATCCCAGCCATTATTATGAGCCATCCTCCCCTCAGCAGCCTCTACTGATAGACACACGTACGCGCACACAAGCACGCACGCACACACACGGACACACAAAGCAAACACACTCTGCAGTTGTCTACCGATTGTTATTCAGCTGATCACCGTGTTGTCGCAATCCATTCTCTCAATCAGGGACCTGGAGGAGGGCGGTAGAGGTGATGGTCTCCTCCAAATGGACTGTCACAGAAGTGCACCGAACACAGCGCTGAAAGCAATGATTTCAAATTGGAAAAAAAGAGCCACACACACAATAACAAAACAATTGTAAACAATATATATATAAACAAAAGAAGAGAAAAAAAAGAAAAAACTGCCCTTGCCAATGATGGGTATAAAAGAGACTGGAGATTGAAGCAAAACTAGTCACACTGATGCTTAGATGCCTTTTTTTCTAATCTGAATTTCGAAATAGCCATACCCCTCTCTTTTTCTCTCTCCATCTCTCTTCATCTCTCCCTCTCTCTTCATCGCTCCCTCTGTCTTCTTTCTATACTGTATCACTCTCTTACCCACCCCCTCCCTCCTTCCCTCTCTCTCTCTGCGTCTGTACCGTCTCATTGTGATTGTGTGTTGGGAGTCAGATGAGTTTATTAAGCAGGGGTGACCTGTGTTTGATCCACAGCACACAGAGAGAGAGCGAGAGAGCGAGAGAGTGAGAGCGAGAGCGAGAGAGAGAGAGAGAGAGAGAGAGAGAGAGAGAGAGAGAGAGAGAGAGAGAGAGAGAGAGAGAGAGAGAGAGAGAGAGAGAGAGAGAGAGAGAGAGAGAGAGAGAGAGAGAGAGAGTGAGAGAGAGTGAGAGAGACTCCTCAGCCGCACACAAAGACAATACTGGACCCAGCACCCGCCTGCCTAGCCACCCCACGCCATTCAATATGTGAGATGAGGCGTCTACCACGTCAGCTCTGAAATGACAAATGCCACTGCTTTTAACGAATGATTGAATGTGGAGTTACCCTCTGTGGAGGAGGAGAAGAAGGAGGGAGCGGGGTAAAAGAGAAGGGTAAGGAGGAGGAAGATTGGTCATAAAGGTGAGAAGACAAAAGGAGACTACAGAGAGAGCTTGCTAATTTACAGAACGTCTGATCTTGGCTTCAAAGTGAAGTTTATGAGCAGCGTGGTCATTCAGTGTAACTAAAGAGATATTGCACTTTTGGAAGCTTACATTTCTATACCAATGAATGGAGAGGCAGGACTGATTCTTAGGACCCTGTATATTACAATCGGTGTAGCTATTTATTATAGAACCTGGTTTATATCCTTAAGAAAATGCCAAAATAAAACAGCAACTTAACCAATGTTGCTTGACAGTGCAGAATTCTCTCTTCTGACCTCCAGCTCCTGCCTCACCCACAGCTGTACAGACAAGAGCAGCATAAGTCCCCAGGGAGAGCTGGGTAGTGTAGTCTAACACTGACCCCTGCCCCTGGTTCAAGGCCAAAGGATAAAGCAGTGTTGATTTGCTCATTCATTCTGTACATATGGCATATTCACACAAAAACATCCCTCTTTATTTACATGAAGGTCTTTGGTATAATCAGAGTTTGAAGGTCGATTGGCTGCACCATCACAGGCTGGCTTGGCCTATAGATCAGATCCCTCTTCACTATACCCACATCTGGCATATACACACTGTGATCACCGTACAGCACATACAAAGGTTAGGGAAAGTGTATCAAGATAAGTTTGTGTAACATTAAAACAACTTTCATCCAACCATGTTTACTGATGAAATGACGGCTTCTTTTCCTGAGTTTTACTTCCATTAGAGGTGTGTTCTCTTCTTCCATCCCCTTCTCCACCTCTACTTCTCTCCTCATGCTGTTTCCTGTACACCACCGACACCCATCTACCTGCCCTACCTGCCCTAAACCACACCTGACCGTGTGGTTATCTACAGGCATCTCAGAAAGCTAGGAGTGCTGAGTCGTTCTCCCTACACTCCAGGAGGAGTCTCTCTTCTGGTTTTCTTTATTTTCCTTCCTTTTTCACCCTGTCTTCCATTTTCACTCATCTCTCACTCTGTTCCAAACAAACAAGCATACACACGAAAATGCCCTCCTGTAGATTCCATTCCATTCTAAAGGTTAGACGAGCTGCAATTAAACAAATATAGGAAATACACAGAACAATTCCACATCACCGTGAAGAGGGAGGGAGGGAGGGAGCTAGGGAGGGAGGGAGGGAGGGAGGGAGGGAGGGAGGGAGGGAGGGGAAAACAACTTTCTATGAAAAAAAAGAATAGGAAACTGGTAATGATCCCTCACTCCATTAGGGCTCTACTGCCTGTGCAGTTTCCTGCCGGGAGATGGCCTTGGCTGCCGGTTCCACAGCCCAGTACTGCCCAAGGGTCAAAGGTCATCAGCAGCCCAGTGCAGTGGAGCTCTCTCACACACACACACACGGCACAGCGTGATCGAGGTAAATTGTTTACAGCTTGAAGACAGGGAAAATTCCCTTTTCCTCCAAGGTCATTCAACTTTAAAATGTAAAAGCGGATTTGAAGGTATAGTACAGCAAAATAATAAAGGGGCCTTTTAGTTTGACTTTGTTTGTTTTGCTCATTGATTCTCTCCATGTCAGCTCTGGCGTACGTTGGGAATCATTTATCAGAGCGGGAGAAGAAGGAGGAGCAGGAGGAAGAGGAGGAGGAGGAGGAAGAGGAGGAGGAGGACGCTCATCTACAGACAATGCAAACACAAATGATTCACCTCGGTGCTAGAGCATTGTTAACATTCACAGACAGATGCAACTATTCCCTACCTGCCTATGTTCCGTTATCGTCCGTGTTTATTTCAATGAATCATCTGGTAATCATGTAAAACCCTCTTAAGAAAATAATCCATCCCCATCGCAAGACCCTGAGCTTACACACTAAGTAGAATCAGAACCAGAATGTGTCTCCACGTTTGTGAGTGACTGTTATGTGTCTGCAGGGAGTGAGGGAGAGAGGGAGAATTTGGAGAGAAGGAAGGAGGGTAGGAAGAGAGAGAGGGGAAGAGAGAGAGGAAGAGAGAGAGAGGAAGAGAGAGGAAGAGAGAGCTGCAGTACCTGGTGTTTGTTTTCTCCTGCACTGCGATGTGAGGAGAGACTAATGTCTGTGTGTGTGTGTGTGTGTGTGTGTGTGTGTGTGTGTGTGTGTGTGTGTGTGTGTGTGTGTGTGTGTGTGTGTGTGTGTGTGTGTGTGTGTGTGTGTGTGTGTGTGTGTGTGTGTGTGTGTGTGTGAAGTTTTCTGACCCAGAGCAGTCTGAGCCTTTGATTGGATAACCAGATAATCATATTTCGAGGAGGAATCATACTTTCACAAATCTGTGGAGTGATATGGGATGTAATACTGTTTATTATTATTATTATTATGATCAGGATTATTATGATTATGATTATTATCCAGTATAGTCTTTATAAGAGTAATGTCCCAGGGTTTACATGCTCTCCTTGCTGTTTAAAAGTAGCCCATTTAACGCTGTATAAATACAACATGGTGTAATTGAGTTGAATGTAAATTGTTGTGACAGATAAAGGTGTCGTCTGCATGCAAATAAACACGGAATGACTGGGAATATAATGTGAACGTCCTATTTTTTTCTCTCTAGCTCTCTCTCTCTCTCTCTCTCTCTCTTTCTCTCTCTCTCTCTCTCTCTCTCTCTCTCTCTCTCTCTCTCTCTCTCTCTCTCTCTCTCTCTCTCTCTCTCTCTCTCTCTCAGCAGATGGGTCTGGGACTAGGAGATCAAAATGATTTGATGGGGTATCATCACTTTACCAAATCAAACAGCAGCTACAATGTGTAACATGTAACACTGATTGAAAAGAATGGAATGCATATGTAGTAATCAGCCTCTGGATGTTTATTTGGAGGTGTAACGAGCTTATCTTTTCTAGCCAATGAGATGTGACACCTCATTCCATGGCTGTAGCTTTGGGGTGGGGTGGGATGGGCTGGGATAGGACACATCATCCAGGGAGTGTAGTGTTTTAGACTGTGTAATAGTGAGATGTTGATTGGCTGAGGAGGAGGGTTAGAGAGACGCTGTTCCTCTCTATCTAACACTGACCTTGACTTTGTCCTCTACTCTCTCACTCTTTTTTTCCCTTTCCCCCCTCTCTCTCTCTCTCTCTCTCCCCCTCTCTCTCTCTCTCTCTCACTCTCTTTTTCCCTTTCTCTCCCCCCCCCTCTCTCTCTCTCTCTCTCACTCTCTAAATGTATGTTAATTCTTCTCTAGCCCCTCTAGTGAAAATGTTGCCTTTTTCATATCCTTCTTAAGTTAATCTTTGTGGGTTGGCTGTGAAGCATCAATAGGCATATATTCATTATTTGTCATCATATTCATTTCTATGTTAATGAGGACCGAGATTCTGATGAAAATATGGTTTCCTCCTTCAAATAGAAATAAGTGGCAATCACGTTCTGTTGGTTTTGGGGGTTTGCTTTTAAATGAGAGAAGACATTTCCAACATACTGCGATGTGTGCTGTCTCTATTCCATAAATCATATTGCACCTTAACAACACAAAGCAAATAATAATATCTCTTTCTTTCTTTCTCTCTCTTTCTCTCTCTCTCTCTTTCGTCTGCTGCTCCCTGCTCAACACAGCTCTGTGACGTTACATTGATGAACCAATATTTGAGGAGAAAAAGGAGAATGTTTGTTTGATAAAAATGTGATTGATGGGGACTGCTAAAGCAATATAACTCCAAAAAATGTTGTTCCTTTTGAAAGTTTCTGAAAATGAGTAATGTATGTGCTGAAATCTAAGGAAACTAGCTACAGTCCATTACATTTGCTACATTTATTCAAGATGGGGGGGTCTGGGGGGGGGTCTGTTTCTGTTGAGGAATTCCCTCTTATAAATAAGTGTATACACTGAGTGTACCAAACATTAGGAACATTAGAATCTGCTAAATGACTAAAATGTCAATGTAAATGAACACCTTCCTAATATTGAGTTGGTGCCCTTCTTTGAGAGGCATTGGAAAACCTCCCTGGTCTTTGTGGTTGAATCTGTGCTTGAAATTCACTGCTTGACTGAGGGACCTTACATATAATTGTATGTGTGTGTTACAGAGATGAGGTAGACATTCCAAAATCATGTTAAACACTATTATTATAGTCCACGCAACTTATTATGTGATTGTTAAGCAAATTTGTACTCCTGAACTTATTTAGGCTTGCCATAACAAAGGGGTTGAATACTTATTGACTCAAGACATTTCAGCTTTTCATTTTTTATTAATAATAAAAATACAAATAAATGAGTATTGTGTGTAGACCAATGACAAAACATCTCAATTTAATCAATTTTAAATCCAGGCTGTAACATAACAAAATGTGGAAAAATTCAAGAGGTGTGAATACGTTCTGAAGGCATATATTTTTATTGTACATACAAATATTATATATTTCTGAGTATGCAAACAGTGGTGAATGCGCAGTAACTGTGTCCTCTCTCAGTGCCATTCAGTGTAGTGATAATCCACACTGGACTGCTCTGTGGTGATTCTACTTCTGGAGTTCATTTTGTTCTCACACAAGCATGTTGAGTGGCTTATTGTAACGAGGAAGCATGTGACTTTAACACACACACACACGACGAGAATGAGAAGCTCTCTCTCTCTCTCTCTCTCTTGCTCTCTCTCTCTCTCTCTCTCTCTCTCTCTCTCTCTCTCTCTCTCTCTCTCTCTCTCTCTCTCTCTCTCTCTCTTTCTCTCTCTCTCTTGCTCTCTCTCTCTCTCTCTGTATAATTATTTCTATACCACTTGCCCCCAAATTGAAAGAATGAATATGGGCCTATATTTCGTCTGAATGCCGTCATTTAAGAGGCTTTTTATATGAGTAATAAAGCGAGGCCGCCACCCTCTGTCACCAAGGAGCCAATCATTTCCCGGGGAGGGAAAAACATCTGTTCCCAATTGAAGAGCTGGCTGACAAGAAATAGCGCCTTTTCACATGATAATGGAGGTTAGAATGGGTTGGAATAGAGGATCTGGTGATCTTGGGTGTAGAGGAATAGCAGGATGATACCGCACACACACACTAAGGGAAGTGGGGGTGATTTGTAGCAGGCTCACTAGTACACCTAAATGCATTACCTAAATATCACTGAAACAATACCTTAATGCATGACCTTGAGTATACCTCAACGCATCACCTAAACATTACATGCAGTGAGGGAACAAAGTATTTGATCTCCTGCTGATTTTGTACGTTTGCCCACTGACAAAGACATGATCAGTCTATAATTTTAATGGTAGGTTTATTTGAACAGTGAGAGACAGAATAACAACAAAAAAATCCAGAAAAACGCATGTCAAAAATGTTATAAATTGATTTGAATTTTAATGAAGGAAATACGTATTTGACCCCCTCTCAATCAGAAAGATTTCTGGCTCCCAGGTGTCTTTTATACAGGTAACGAGCTGAGATTAGGAGCACACTCTTAAAGGGAGTGCTCCTAATCTCAGCTTGTTACGTGTATAAAAGACACCTGTCCACAGAAGCAATCAATCAATCAGATTCCAAACTCTCCACCATGGCCAAGACCAAAGAGCTCTCCAAGGATGTCAGGGACAAGATTGTAGACCTACACAAGGCTGGAATGGGCTACAAGACCATCGCAAAGCAACTTGGTGAGAAGGTGACAACAGTTGGTGCGATTATTCGCAAATGGAAGAAACACAAAATAACTGTCAATCTCCCTCGGCCTGGGGCTCCATGCAAGATCTCACCTCGTAGAGTTGCAATGATCATGAGAACGGTGAGGAATCAGCCCAGAACTACACGGGAGGATCTTGTCAATGATCTCAAAGCAGCTGGGACCATAGTCACCAAGAAAACAATTGGTAACACACTACGCCGTGAAGGACTGAAATCCTGCAGCACCCGCAAGGTCCCCCTGCTCAAGAAAGCACATATACATGCCCGTCTGAAGTTTGCCAATGAACATCTGAATGATTCAGAGGAGAACTGGGTGAAAGTGTTGTGGTCAGATGAGACCAAAATGGAGCTCTTTGGCATCAACTCAACTCGCCGTGTTTGGAGGAGGAGGAATGCTGCCTATGACCCCAAGAACACCATCCCCACCGTCAAACATGGAGGTGGAAACATTATGCTTTGGGGGTGTTTTTCTGCTAAGGGGACAGGAAAACTTCACCGCATCAAAGGGACGATGGATGGGGCCATGTACCGTCAAATATTGGGTGAGAACCTCCTTCCCTCAGCCAGGGCATTGAAAATGGGTCGTGGATGGGTATTCCAGCATGGCAATGACCCAAAACACACGGCCAAGGCAACAAAGGAGGGGCTCAAGAAGAGGCACATTAAGGTCCGGGAGTGGCCTAGCCAGTCTCCAGACCTTAATCCCATAGAAAATCTGTGGAGGGAGCTGAAGGTTCGAGTTGTCAAACGTCAGGCTCGAAACCTTAATGACTTGGAGAAGATCTGCAAAGAGGAGTGGGACAAAATCCCTCCTGAGATGTGTGCAAACCTGGTGGCCAACTACAAGAAACGTCTGACCTCTGTGATTGCCAACAAGGGTTTTGCCACCAAGTACTAAGTCATGTTTTGAAGAGGGGTCAAATACTTATTTCCCTCATTAAAATGCAAATCAATTTATAACATTTTTGACATGCGTTTTTCTGGATTTTTTTGTTGTTATTCTGTCTCTCACTGTTCAAATAAACCTACCATTAAAATTATAGACTGATCATGCCTTTTCAGTGGGCAAACGTACAAAATCAGCAGGGGATCAAATACTTTTTTCCCTCACTGTAGACATGAAGATTGCCTAAATACATTCGCTTTTCAATTTAGTCATTGGGTAACTGAGTCGTCCTTCTATGTAGACCAAATGTGTGCTACGATTTTCCAATAAATTACTTCAATTACCTGTGTGGCTGTAACCATCATACTCAGTGAGGAACTCTTGATTTAGTCTCTCTGTCGTAAGGGATGGGTCACATAAGTAATCATGGCAGACCTCGGGACAGTAAAGGCCGTTAAACGTTCATCCCGGAGCTAGTACTGCCGTTTGATGAAGCATTTCTCTATCTTTGTGTGATTGCCTTTTTCTGTCTTTTCAGGGGAACTGCTAGAGTGAGAATGATCCCTCTATAGCCTCTACTGCTCTATTGCTGGTAGACCTCCTGGGTTTAAACAGTGGTATCACCTCAAGCCCTGGTGGCTCTGAGCTGGTACACTCTAATAACTGCTCCCATAAACGGCCAGTAAATCTGGGGCGATATAAAACACAAGCTTATGAGAGGCAATCATTTGGAAGCGGTCACTCTCCCAGCCCAGCTGCCCCAAAGCCGCACGGACGGATGGATGCTCTCTTTCTCCATCTCTCTCACTCTCCCTTTCTCTCTCGCTTTTCTTTATTTTCTCTCTGTCCTCCTCTCTCTCTCTCTCGCTCTCTCTCACTCCTCCTCTTTCTCTCTCTCTCTCTCTTTTTCACTTTTGCTCTCATTCTCACTCTCTCCTCTCTCCTCTCTCCTCGGTGCCTGAGTTCCCACCTAAATTACTGCAGGCACTGCTGCAGAAGCTGAACTATACCTACAGGCTTGACTGGAAAGGTCAACAAGCTGCTTAAAATGAAGAATAGCACAGGAGATACCGGAGTAATCTACTCTCCCCATCTTCTCCTTCATCTCTCTCTCTCTCCTCCACGCTCCCTGCACATTTTAATCTAGTTTTGATTTCTGGTTTTGGTATTTCTGTCTGTCTGTCTGTCTCTCTGATCTCTCTCTCTCTCTCTGTGTTATCTCGCTCTCTCTGTGGATACATGTACAATATATAGGTGTTGTTAGTGTCTCAGACAAACTGAGGGTACTGACTTCATGAATCTGCCGCGCTCCGGCCATTCTTCTTCTCCCCTCTCTTATTCTTTCACTCGCTCTATCTCTCCCTTATATGCTTCTTCCTCTCCTTCACTTTCCTTCTCTTTTTTCCCCTCCGTTCCCGTCACTCTACAGGACTTTATCTCTGGCTAGCCGTGGGCAGAATATCAAACAAGTAATTCCTCATGTCATTCTGCTTCTGTCCTCAGCTTTTCTCACAAAATAATAGAAACAAAAAATACAAATAACATTAATTTGCTGTTCCCTTTCATACATTCGGTTCCCTCTCTCTCTCCCTCTCTCTCTCTCTCTCTCTCTCTCTCTCTCTCTCTCTCTCTCTCTCTCTCTCTCTCTCTCTCTCTCTCTCTCTCTCTCTCTCTCTCTCTCTGTCTCTCTCTCTCTCTCTCTAAGTGTAGCACACATGCACATGTGTTTATCACAAAAAGCATGTCAGAGAAAGTCACTGGGATCAAACAGTGGGAGAGGAAAAGCTTCGTCTGACATTTTAGAAAACGTAAGCAACTACAAATTAGTGAGCAGAAAGTCACGAAAATGTCTCAATAATTTTTTAGAACCTTGGCTTGGCACCATAGAGATATATAGAGGACTCACCTTTGAGGCAATTGACATTTTGAAGTAGTCCATTTTCATCTTCACGATTGGCTGATCCCTCCTGATGACCCAGTTGGACATGACTCCAACAGGGTCACCATGAGGGGTCAGCCAATGAAGTTGGAAGTCCCACCTAGTTGACTACATTAAAATAATGGAAGCCCTCAATGGCACTGCCCATGTTAATTCGGCCTTTTGGCCACTAGAGGCCTCTATCATTCTCTATGCTTGGCACCCAGCTCATCTTGTGACTTATGGCGGAGTCTTACAGAATGCTGTTGCCCCCTAGTGCTAGGACTGCACAGTGCAGGCTGCACACACACACACACACACACACACACACACACACACACACACACACACACACACACACACACACACACACACACACACACACAAACACACACACACACACACAAACACACACACACACACAAATACACACCAACATGAACCTGGGCTAGAGGTATAAAAGAGATAGTGGTAGATGCAGCTGTAGAGATTGATAAAGCCCACACATTCACACATGTAAACCAGGTGAGAAAGGTGTATGTTTCCTCTTCCCTCATTATATCGCCACCCACTGCCTGACCTGAACCTCCACCAGCTACACACACATACACACACACACACACATGCACACACACACACACACACAATTCAAATCTAATTAGAGAATGTGTGTGTGCTTACCTTATTGCATCAGGTAAAATATACATGGACCGTTCTGTCCCCTTCACCTCTCTTCCCTCTTCCGTCCATCTCACCTCCTTTCCCTTCTCTACCCTTCTTCTGTCTTTCCCCCTCGTCCTCCTCTCCTGTGTACTGAGAAGCAGAATGCAGAAAATACACATATAAAACAAGCTGAATGAACAGCAGATCCTTCAGGAGATTCATAGCATCATAACACATCTTCCTAAATGATGCGTCTGTCTGGAACCCAACAGCCAGATGTGATTTGTGCTCAGTAACGTGTGAATCTAGATGTGTCGGGAGGGACACAGGCAGGCAGACATAAACACCACACCCCATCAGCTCCAGTGTAACGCTTCAACCTGCTTCCCACACGTCTAGATTTATTGGGTTTATATAGAGGCATATGGCTGGCTCACTCAGCCGTACATGCAGTACAGTGACTTACAGCTGAGAGTGAACCCTCTCCATACATCCTCTTGTAGCTACTGCTGTTAGATACTGTACATAAACACTCAGAGAGAGCGAGAGAGAGAGAGACTCTCCCCTCCAGTTTAGCTGACAGACCAGCTTTCTACTATGCAACCGAGGTCATTGACAGGGTCTGTCTCTACACACAGGTAGGATCCCCTTCAATAATCAGACCAAATCTCTCTAGCTACCTCTTCCCCCCCTTTTTCCTCTCATCCACTTCTTTTCTCCTCTCTCCTTCTCCTCTTTTCTCCTTTCCTCCACCCCTCTCCTTTTCTCTCTTCTCTGAGTGGTCTTTTAGATCCAGTCAGAGGCTTGAGGAAGAGGAGGAGAGCTCTGAGACACAGACATCTCTCCTGATCAGCTGTGCAATCAGACAGCCGCCTCACTCCCATCCCGACAGTGATAAATATGGCTCTTAATGTCCTGCTGCTCCCTGTTAACTGCATTTCGCTGCAATTTAGATGAGCGTCACACCGAGAGACAGCTACCATGACAATTAACACCAAACAGGGCTCAGTGTGGTGTGGTGTGGTGTGGTGTGGTGCGGTGCGGTGTGCAACTCAGCTTGGCTCACTGTACTGTGCTGCGGAGGGAGTCTGTGTGGGAAGTCCAAAAGTCACAGACAGACTGAGGGTTAGAGGAAAAGAGTAAACACACATATGAGCATCTGTTGTACAACCTGAGTATGTACAGGGCCTCAGAGGGTTTGAGTCAAGCACAGACAGCCACTGACATTTTTACATTTAAGTCATTTAGCAGACACTCTTATCCAGAACTTCTTGCGTCAGTGAGTGCATATATTTTCATACTTTTTCATACTGGTCCCCCGTGGGAATTGAACCCACAACACTGGCATTGCAAGCGCCATGCTCTACCAACTGAGCTAATGTCTGTCAACCACAGTCAGCCATTTTAACAGAAGTTTGATAGATCTACTCAAGTTGCATTAATCTTTGAGCTCTGTTATCAAATGTATCTGGTACATACCAGAGATGTCCTAAAAGGTTTTATCAATTTCCTGCCAAGTACATATAAATGGTTTACTTAGATATGAGGATTGGCTCAGCCTAACAAGGTGTCTTTGTGACCTTAATAAATGTATTAAACAACAAGCTGGGGAAGTAAATGGCATGTTGTTGGATCTCTGTTGTTGAGTCTGATCATTAGTGATACAAGAACATTTACCAGAGATAACTGCTCTCTCTGGCTGAATCACACAGAGATGTGTTTTTAAGTATATCAGGCCTAGTACACTGTGCCAGGTGTGTGTTATAATACTCTGCCCAGGGGAACTATCTCTTAATGATCTACTGAAAATGTGTGAGTGCATGGAAAACTGTGTGTGTGTGTGTGCCTGAGAGAGAGAGAGAGAGAGAGAGAGAGAGAGAGAGAGAGAGAGAGAGAGAGAGAGAGAGAGAGAGAGAGAGAGAGAGAGAGAGAGAGAGAGAGAGAGAGAGAGAGAGAGAGAGAGAGAGAGAGAGAGAGAGAGAGAGAGAGAGAGAGAGACAGAGAGAGAGAGACAGAGAGAGAGAGAGAGAGAGAGACAGAGAGAGAGGTTCATATTCCAAGCCTCAAGTAAAAACTATATGAAAAAAGACCAACTGCCATAGTTCAAGCATTAATGGAACGTCTGCCAATTCTGCCAAGTGAATATGAAAAGACAGCCAGCCAATGATGACCCAAAGGCCTGTTATAGTAGAGTCTTTGTGCTTTGTGAAAGATTAATGTGGGTATTAACTGGCTTAGTTCTGTTCTTTGTGCAGATGAGATGACTCCCTCTCTTGCTGGCTAACTCCTTCTCCGTACAGCCATGTCAGACAGGCAGGTAGGCAGGCGTGCTCTCTCTCTTCCCTAGCCCGAGGCTAGCTCCTGGGCATGGCACGGCAGCCTTAACCCTGCTGTGTACTGAGGGCTGGAGCCCAAAGTGGGTTGGAGGACACATCAATATTGTAACACACCACGCTTATTAGAAAATAAATGCTTAATACAAACAAAAAACCTGCCCAGTCTCCTACCCACAACAAAGATCCTCTCTGACACTGTCTGGTCTGTACACTGTTAAGTAAAGCCAGGATGAAGGAATGAAGGAAAACATTCTCTCTATGGCTGGATAGGCGCTCAAGCATTAGGCTTTAGTGCTGTGAGGTATTTATGTAGAGATATACAACCACGTTGTGATGTTCACTGTGATGTTCACAGTGATGTTCACAGTGATGTTCACTAGATTCTGGTAACACTGAGGAGAATAGAGGGGAGGATAGAGAGATGCTAGAGGAGCAGACAGGAAACAGAGGGAACACGTAGAGTAGGAGGTACAGGGGAGCACAGGGAAAGAGAGACCACAGAAAGATCACAGGAGAGCATGGTGTGAGCTCTCTGTGAGAGGGCTGGTAAAGTCTGGATGAATTCATACTGAGTCACTGACTCTCCCTTAGTAAGAATGATGTACAGAGCAGGAGAGTGGCGAAAAGTGGCATTGGCATATGCTCTGCACACATACAGTTGAAGTCGGAAGTTTACATACACTTAGGTTGGAGTCATTAAAACTTGTTTTTCAACCAATCCACAAATTTCTTGTTAACAAACTATCGTTTTGGCAAGTCGGTTAGTACATCTACTTTGTGCATGACAAAAATTGTTTACAGACAGATTATTTCACTGTATCACAATTCCAGTGGGTCAGAAGTTTACATACACAAAGTTGACTGTGCCTTTAAACAGCTTGGAAGATTCCAGAAAATGATGTCATGGCTTTAGAAGCTTCTGCTAATTGACATAATTTGAGTCAATTGGAGGTGTACCTGTGGATGTACACTGCTCAAAAAAATAAAGGGAACACTTAAACAACACATCCTAGATCTGAATGAATGAAATAATCTTATTAAATACTTTTTTCTTTACATAGTTGAATGTGCTGACAACAAAATCACACAAAAATTATCAATGGAAATCAAATTTATCAACCCATGGAGGTCTGGATTTGGAGTCATCCTCAAAATTAAAGTGGAAAACCACACTACAGGCTGATCCAACTTTGATGTAATGTCCTTAAAACAAGTCAAAATGAGGCTCAGTAGTGTGTGTGGACTCCACGTGCCTGTATGACCTCCCTACAACGCCTGGGCATGC